>NC_134525.1:3917977-4166970 GCF_027942865.1 Odontesthes bonariensis
CTTTATGGGTATTTATTAATGATATATTTTGAATTAAATCTCAAGAGCATTATTTTAAAAAAGATCTCTCATAAATTTATCTGTTTCATGTATTATTGTCTTTCACAATATCAACACACTAAAAAAAAAGATCTGAAATTTAGATCCACTGCTGCCATCTACTGGCTAACAAAACATTGACATGAAAAAGGATTAGCCGGTGATTTTGTTATTTAGAAAAGCATCTCCATTATTAATCTGATTATTATTAAATAATAATAATAATAATCGTAATAACACAAGCAAACTATCATAAAACAAATACAAACAATCTTAACCTAAAAGTGCCAAAGGTATGACATCAACTTGAGGTACATTCGAATTAAGAAGATTTTTATGTCACAAATGGTTTTTTTTTTTGATGTCTACAATTTATTATCGGCAAACAAACAATAATGTTACAGAACTAGTACACACACTGCAATTGTGTACTTTATTCAACAGATCTATATTTGTTTTCATGCTGGGCTGCACGGTGGTGTGGTGGTTAGCACCGTCGCCTCACAGCAAGAGGGTTCCAGGTTCAACTCCCAGCTGGGGCCTTTCTGTGTGGAGTTTGCATGTTCTCCCTGTGTATGCGTGGGTTCTCTCCAGGTACAAAAACATGCATGTTAGGTTAGCTGGTGTCTCTAAATTGTCCTTGTGTGTTTGTCTCATTTGTCTCTGTGTGGCCCTGTCCAGGGAGAACCCCACCCCAAGACCGCTGGAATAGGCTCCAGCCTATTTGCAGGGCCTGGTGCTTTGCTCAAGGGCACCTTGGCCATGACAAGGAGTTGGACTGACACTCCTCCAGCTGTCAATTCCACCAATGTTTTTGAGTGGCAACAGTGGGAATCGAACCTGCCAACCCTCTGGTTATTGAATGACCGACTCTAACCACTGAGCCACAGCTGCCTCTGTTTGCATGTTAAAAATAAATACAAATTCCACAGTAATTATCAAAGTTTAACTGATATTGTGTCAGATAATATAACGCAAAGTTGCCGCTGCACATTTGAAAGTGATCAGTATAAACAACAAACTCTCTCATCTGTCCATCTTCCCACACACTTGATCAAATTCAGAGTTACTATGGTGCATGTTGCAGCTAACACTGGCCGATCTAAATGAATTCAAACTTCTATTCTAATAGTCCTAATATATCAGTCCTTATATTTGTAACAGCTCCCACAGTGAAGTTTAAACATTAGCTAAAGAGAGCAATCACCTACAGACTGAGAGTTCACAGGAAAAGACTCAGTGAGTTGGATTCTTAGTGGTTTTAATAGCATTTATTTAATTATGACACTTGACATCATGAAACATGTTGCCCACATAAGTAGAAATTCTGTGCTTTGTCTTATAAAACAATAAGCTCTCCACATCAAACAATGATTTACTGACCAAATTATCTTTATGATCCAGGGAACAATGCCCAGACAACGTTTCACCTCATGGAAAATCCTGGAAAAGTTACTTTATGTTAATGCTGGACAGTACAGGAAGTCAAGTCACTCTTACCTAAACTATCCTTGGTGTCGTATTAAAGGACACACAGTAGTGATGTCATTGAGAGAGAAAAAACAACAACAACCAGTTTTCAAGCATTGGTAACAATAACCACACCAACTCCTTTTTATAGGCTTTGTGGTGCAACTTTTTGCTTCTCTCCCTGGAAACTTTATCCTCTAATGCCCTTTTTACTAAAATTTAGATCTGACTGTCTGACATATAGACTGGAATGCCCTTGTGGTTGTTTTTATGTTGGACTCACCAAAAGAAGGTTGAAGGACAGACTGTATGAGCATTGATATGCAATCAGGGTAGGGAATATGAACTGCCCAATGGCCAGACATTACAAAGAAGCACAACATGGGCGGGACTCAAGTCTACGCGCTGTGGGCATTGAGGCTATCTGCCTTGACGCCAGGGGCGGGGACAAAGTCATGCGCCTCGAGCAAAGAGAGATGTTCTGGATCTACACCCTGAAAGCTACAAGCCACCCCGGTCTTAATGAGGACTTTGACCTGTTTCCTTTCTTATAAATGTTTTGGATTTTATCTTGATGTAATAATGTGTTTGCTGTATACAACATACTTTTGATTAATTGAGCCAATAGCAATGATTTGGTATTGATCTATGGGATATATCTAATCACTCGGTGTAGTGTTTTTTTATGGAAAGAGCAAATTGTAGTCTATGCCTAAATCCTTCCTCTTTCTTTTATAAGTAAATTGTCTATTCCAGGAACGGTGTATGTAGGCTTATGTAGTTAAAAGGGACATCTATCTAGTTTAGAGAGACATCTATGCTTCTTATACTTATATCTGCCATGTTGCCATACTGTGGTGCTTACCACTGCCCCTTGTGGCTTGGAGTAGGCCTACAGGTACTACACCTGAAGGCAATCATATAATTAGATACCTGTTTGCCTCTGTAACACACACCCTGATGAAGGCCTTAGAGCCGATACGCATTGGTGATTTTTAATGTACTAGCCCACTGAATAAAGATTGTTTTGGACTTTTTAAATCAACTGAAGTGCCTGGACCAAGGATTTTTTACTCTCTTTTTGTTTAACATTGCACCCTCCAAGAGCACCAGTTGATTTTGAGGGATACTAGCAGCGCTCTACCTACTCTTCTTCTGATAAATGCAGATCAATTTGGCTTTATGACTGTCCTATATTACCAGTCCTTAAAGTCATTCACCACATTTTTAGCAGGAACATGATTTATTTCAGGCTGCTGAGCAGTTCATCTCTGTTTTTTTTTTTAGAAGAGCAGCAACCTTTTAAGGCCAGAAACTGATTTTGCAGGAGAATTCCAGCGCTGGTTCGTCCCTGTGAAATGTAGATTCATCCGCTGGGATCTTTACAAGGACATATTCCCCAGAGAGTTTCTGAAATACCTACAGATGATCAGAGGCACTGTCGGGGTTCAGAAACCCCTCATGAAGATGTTGAGAGCCATTTATACTTTGTGAGTTTGCGTTCCAGTGTTAGCGTGACGAGTCTGAAATACAGCCGCTCCTCTGGGTTTCCTCCAAAATCCAAAGAATGCCCATTCTGAAATCAGTCATTTTATTAAGGCAAAGCTGTGATCCTTTTACGAAAAAAATAAAATAAAATCCTAATGAGACTTTTCTGTTTCTCAGAAACGTGCAGTTCCTCATAAGTGTGTTTTGTTAGTGCCTTGTTAGTTAAGGTGTTTCAGGTTGTTGTGCCTGATAGTGCTCAGTGTGATCGAGTGCCAGTGAGGAGGAATGAGCGTCCATCGGTGCTGCAGACGGCCGAACATGTGCTCTAGTGCAGGTTACTGTCCTGCTGCTGCATCTGAAACACGGCGAACATGTTTAGCATTAGAGGATGAGACACAGAGGCCATAAAGTTCAACAGGAAAATGAATTAAATAAGACCTTTTAACAACCCCGTTCCAAAAAGATCGGGATGCTGCGTAAAATGTCAATAAAAATAAATTAAACAAGCTTTTTTGGACATTTGAAGAGGTTTTTAAGCCAATTTCAAGATCACTTTTTTATCCCAAAAGTCCTAAATATCACATCTTATTTCAAGAAATCTTTACAAGCCGATTTTCACTAGTTCCATTGGCAGATTTTTTTTGCTTATTTCAAGCAAAAACGTCTTGTATTTGTTGTTTTTTTTACTTATTTTTGGAGGGGCATTTTTTCCAGTGCAGTTTAAACAAACTATAATTCAACAGTCATATGATAAAAGCCTTTCTGTTATTTGTTTTCTCTGTTTTCAACGGTTGGGCTTGTAAACAGTTTATCAGGAGCTAGCGGAAGTGAACCTCTGGCTCCATCTGGTGTCTGTTTTTATCAGCGCATGTGATGTTTAGTTTTGATGACCAACCTTTGACCAGGTTCAGCTCCGTCACCTCTTCTGGGTCGTTTCTGGGCTTCGAGGTTCTTCCTGCAGATGGAGAGAGATTGAGATTGTGATTGAACCTTTTCATTAAATGCCAGCCTTAAGTAGAAATCAGCCAGAAAACAAGGGGGACCAGAAACAAACAGTGTGACTTGTACATGTATGTTGCAACTGTGCAATTGAAAATCTTTTCTCTCAACATCTTTTACCTCTCAGCTTTAGGTAGGTCAGCATTCCTGCCAGAGCTAGAACCAGCAGTGCAGCCACCAGACCGATGACCCACCAATAAGAGGTTTCCTCTGATGCTCTTTGCTGATCTGCAAAAGGTAACAAACACACACACACACAGACTTCTAAGAAAAAATGCACTCTCCATCCAAAGGTATATTTCTGTTGTAGCATAAACATCCCCAGAAGCAGGGCTAAATCTCACCAGACTTTCAACTATTCTACTCGGCAGCTCAGTCCAGAACCATTTGGATTATTAAGAAAAAACCCATGGAAAGAGCTGAGCATTGAAGCTTTTATTATATACTCCTGTCATAATCTAAAGAAAAATGTTAAACTCTAAAATATTATATGAAATCAGTGTGAAGTCTCTCAGTATACAAATGTCCATTTGAATTGTTTGCTGCCTGCAGTACTGAGAGTTGGTGTTCCTAAAGACTGGTTCAGCAGAGGTTTATAATAACCGTAATCACTTCAAATCCTTCAAACAGACGAGATCCACTTCTGGGTTTCCCTTTGTACTTTCTTAAATACGTATCTGTAATTTAGAGATTATATAGCAGTCCAACAAGAGTTCAATCATGCAGAGAATTTTCTGATTGTTATTGTGATGCAAGAAAAGTGTAATCCCAAAGGTTTTCTGTCCTTTCAATCTGCTGAGAATCTCAAAGAAAATGAAGCTCCTCATACACTGGAAAAAATGCCCCTCCAAAAATAAGTTAAAAAACAGCAAATAAAAGACGTTTTTGCTTGAAATAAGCAAAATAAATCTGCCAATGGAACTAGTGAAAATCGGCTTGTGAAGATTTCTTGAAATAAGATGTGAAATTTAGGACTTTTGAGATAAAAGTGATCTTGAAATGAGCTTAAAAACCTCTTCAAATGTCAAAAAAAAGCTTGTTTCATATGATATGTGACTCAAAACAATTTGTTTTCAAGACTTTTTCATTTAACAAGATATTCCAGATGTATTGTCTTCCAACAAGTCCCCATATCTGGCTGAAATGGTGCTTGTTAGGCAGGTGTGTCTGGTATTAAGTGTAATGAGATACTTTGACTAGAAATGAGACAAATATACTCGGTAAGACTTTGATTTTTTTCCAGTGTGCAACAACTGAAGAGGGGCGGAGTCTGAATCTGGGCGCTGTGAAAGTTCTCAAATGTTCTACTGATAGCTGGGGTTAAAATTTGTTCAGATCAGTCTCAAACACAGGGTTTTCCTGACCTCTCAAAGTCTTTACGGGATCAGCAGCAGCCACCCAGATCATAGTTTCACATGTGCGGCTGACAAAAGGGGACTCTGGACACCACAGCAGTAAAAACAGAGCGAATCCTTTAACATGTTTGCGCTGTTGGGTTCATGACCTCACCTTCAGGACCGTGGATGGTCACTTCACTGCGTTCGGTGTGTGAGCTGTACGGCACGGAGAACTCGCAGGTGTAGCTGCCCGTGTGCTCCAAGTGTTTGGGGTCCATCAGTCGTAGGGCGCCGTCTCCAAACGGGACCCTGAAGTTGTCCAGCTCCATGTGGTTGTCCCATGGCGGCGTGGAGATGCTGCGCCCCGACCGGCTGTCGTAGGGGATGATGCGTGAAAACTCCTCGCCGTTGGAGAAGGTCCACTGGAGGGAGGGATTGTTCAGGTAAGTAGGAGCACTGCAGGGGATGGTCAGATCTTTCCCTTGAGTTCCTCTTATTTCTGCCAGGGAGCAAAGGTAGCAGCATATTCAGCACATATGAATGAGGAGTTCTTTTACTGGACTGTATTAGCAATAAAACTACACTATAGTTAGATTTTTATAACAAATTTGCATGGATCTACCTAATAAAGCTGCCTAATAAACAAAACCAGTGACGAAAAAGTCTGAATATTTTTTGCAGTGATGCAGGTTCATCAAACCCTTCAGAAAATTGGAAAAAGTGAATGCAAATTCTTTCTTATTTTCATTCATTTTCATTTCTGAGACAGAAACAAATAACCCTCCCGTTGTCTCGCGGGTCAAAAGTGAGCCACTACCATGTTTAGCTGTAGAAAAAATACCTTCAACTATCTTTTTCCACCTTGAAATTTTCTGACTTTTCCTAAAGAGACCCCGTCATTAGAAAAAGTCATACTTTATTTTTGTTGATGTTTCCATGTGGGCTGTACACCACTAGGGGACAAAGAATGGGCCTCATGCAAGAAGCGTTCGTACGCACAGATTTCTTCTTAAATCGTCCGTACCAGTGATTTAAGAGAATTTGTGCATTCACCAATCTTTTCGTATTTTACGTTTTCTTTCAGGTACGATGATGGGCCAGTTGATGAGTCTGTCAGGGATGGGGTTCTCATTAAACTCCCAACAGCTGAAAATGAATAAGGAAAGAAAGAGGAGAGAAAATGTTTATTTTACATGTATTTTACATTTATTCTACATATTTTACATGGCCAGCTGCCAAACATGACCAATTAATGAGGTTAGATAAATATGATTCATTCTGGTACAACAAACATTTTTACATTAGTATGACGTTAAGAATTAAGACAGAAAAAAAAAAATCTTTCAAACAAATGGACGATAATTAGGAAAGCCTGTTTTAGGAAAGATTCTCGTATTTGTTAGTGTTACTGGATATGATTTACCATTCTCAAAATGAAAAACTGCAAGATGATGCATGTCAAAACCTTCATTCCACGTGCACTAGCACGTGCGCGCGCACACACACACACACACACACACACACACACACACACACGTAGCTAGCTAACAACAGTGACGCTTAGCTAGCTAACGACAGTACAGTACAGGTTAGCTAGCAAACGACAGTACAGTACAGGTTAGCTAGCTAACGACAGTACAGTACAGTACAGGTTAGCTAGCTAACGACAGTACAGTACAGGTTAGCTAGCAAACGACAGTACAGTACAGGTTAGCTAGCTAACGACAGTACAGTACAGGTTAGCTAGCTAACGACAGTACAGTACAGGTTAGCTAGCAAACGACAGTACAGTACAGGTTAGCTAGCTAACGACAGTACAGTACAGGTTAGCTAGCTAACGACAGTACAGTACAGGTTAGCTAGCAAACGACAGTACAGTACAGGTTAGCTAGCTAACGACAGTACAGTACACGTTAGCTAGCTAACGACAGTACAGTACACGTTAGCTAGCTAACAACAGTACAGCACATGTTAGCTAGCTCAGTGGTTCCCAAACGGTGTGCCGTGGGATTTTGACAGCCATATATCATTATTGCAATATACAACTACACAAAAACAATATTTTTTTAATTTACTATATCAGTACTTTGTATGCACTCATTTCATAATACAGAGGGAAATTCTATACTAAAAACAATTATTTTAAAAATATAAAGGAGCGTGACACATCAAAGGCTGAAGAACAACATTAAGACAGAGAAACACTCTAGCGAGAAAATGGAGCGCTTTCTTGTGCGGAGCAAACGACCAGCCACCAGTCCAGAGACTGCCGAAAGCCCACCACCACCACCACAGGAAAACAAAAGAAGGAAACTGTCAGCAGGCAGTATAATGAAAGCTACCTGTCTCATGGTTTCACTTGGACCGCCGGGGATGCTAACCGCCCTCAGCCTGAGCGCGTCCTCTGTCGGGAGAAGTTAGCTAATGCTATGCACGGTGTGGGTGTGTGGTTGCTGCAATACAAGCACAATAATACATAATGATTGGAAATGAAGTACAACTTAAACATAAGAATACACCTGAGCTACATATATCTAACCAAATAACAACTGAAATACAGCTCAAGATTAGTTTGGAATGTAAAGTCAGCATGAATCAATTAAACTTGAATGAGAATAAATCAATGCTTAGATGCAACAAAAGAGGGGCATGCACTGTGACTGATCAATTAACATACAGTATGCAATGTATAAACCAAAGAGATGAGCAATACAGCTACATACACGTTTCAGGCTATAGCTAGTTAGCGGCTAGCCCCACGTTACTCATTTGTGGCTAAATGTTCCCCATATTATACAAACCGATGGCAAAACTACTGCTAAGTCATCAAAGTAGACTCACGGATAAACACAAACATCAACATAGTGTAACACATAAGTAAATCAACATAACTCACGGCTTAATGGACGCACACACCACAGAGATCGTTCAGCCGATGTTTTGCGCTGAACCGATCTGCGTCTTTGTGGTGCATTCAAGGACCTTGGCAGGGTGGGAATTCACATGCGCAGCAATTATTAACAGAAAGAAACACACAGAGACAACCTTTTGTACATCTTCCACGTTGAGAGAAACTTGGCCTTCTTCAAAAGAGCGCGGGATCTGAACCAGAGGCCGTTTGTTGGATTGTGTGAAAGTGTCTGAAAAGGCAATGGAGGCTAGTTACATGCTAGCGGAGCTCATTGCAAAGCAGAAGAAACCTCACACAATAGCGGAGACACTCACCCTCCCCGCTTGCAAAAAAATTGTAGGTGTCATGCTGGGTCCAGATGAGCTATCCAAAGTGCCGTCGTCTGATAACACAATGAAAAGAAGGATCGACGACATGTCAGGAGACATTGAGCAACATTTGACAGAGAAACCACAGGCGAGCGGCAGATTGTCCCTACAACTGCACGCATCTGCTGCCATAAGTGGGGCCGCAGCCCGACTTCTGGCAAACGTCAGATATGTTGATGGTGACTCTATCAAAGAGACTTTTTTTTTCTGGAAAGAAATGGAAAGCCATACAACGGGAGAAGAAATATTCAGGGTTACCGATAAGTATTTAGAAGAGAACAATCTGAGCTGGAATGTGTGCGTCAGTCTTTGCGCAGATGGTGCGGCAGGCATGACGGGGAGAGTGAAAGGATTTATTGCTCAGGTGAAAGCACAAAATCCACATATTGTGACAAACCACTGCATTTTGCACCGAGAGGCATTAGTTGCAAAAACCATGCCCCCGGAGTTGACCGAGGTGCTGAATCAGGCTGTGCAGAGGCGGGTGAATTACACTGAAATCTCGCCTCTTCTCCCAGCTGTGCGCCGAGATGGGAGCCGACCACCAAAGCCTGATCCTCCACACAGAGGTGCGCTGGCTGTCACGGGGGAAAGTCCTATCCCGTCTTTATGAACTTCGGGAAGAGCTTTTTGAATGTTCACGCTGTCCCACATAAGGACAAGCTCGCGGATGAGAGGCGGTGCGCCAGGCTGGCTCACCTTGCGGACATATTTGGACGTCTGAACGAGTTGAACGTCAAGCTTCAGGGCAGGAATGAAAATATTTTATCATCCACAGACAAGATTCTGTGAGGGGTTTATGGGCAAAATGATTCTTTGGGACAGGGCTCCATGGAGATGTTCCCGCTGGCATCAGCTGCGCCACAGGCAGCTATGGAGCGCGCTGTATGTGCCGAACACCTTAAGACCTTAAAAGACAGGTTTGAGCGCTATTTTCCACGTGTGGCTGACATCGAGGACTATGACTGGATCCGAGACCCATTCAACCAGGAATCCTCAACAGAAAAGCTCACTATGAAAGAGAGAGAGAGAGGAGTGCGCAGAGCTCCGTGTGGACCCCACACTGAAACTCAAATGTAGTGAGCTCCCTCTGGATCAGTTTTGGTTGGCTTCTGCATCGGAGCTTGTCCAACCACGCCATTGAGCAACTGCTTCTTTTCCCCACTACCTGCCTGTGTGAGTTGGCGTTCTCCTCTCTAGTTCACATGAAGAACAACAGGAGGTCGCGGCTCTCGGTTGAACAGGACTTGCGAGTGGCCCTGTCCTCAGTGCCACCGAGGATTAAAGAAACCTGCGCGCCCCGACAGGCACATGTATCTCACTAATTGGAAGTAGGCAAAAATATTTACAATAGCACGTTTCAATGCTGATTACTGAAATGTTACTTTTATCATTTATAGTTCATGGGCAGTGCAGCTTCATTGCATTGGCAGTTCTCTGTGCTGAATTTATGCGTTCTGAGTTTCCTTTGCATAATATTTGATTTTGTAACCTGTCTGGTTTATATGAGTGTGTTGTTGCTTTGATGAAGCCTAATTTGATCAAGTTTCAATTTTTAAAAAATAAATATTTCGTAAATAAACATTTCACGAGTAATATAATTGTCTTTGTCACATTTTTTTGGCATTAGAAAATAATTATGCACATTTACAGATATTTGCACACGCACGTGCACACGCACATGCACACACACGTGCACACATATGCACGTGCACAAACACAAATGCACTAGCACGTGCACAAAAACACGTGCACGTTCAAACACACATGCACACGTACGTGCACACAAACATGAACTAGCACGTGCACACACATGCACACGCACGTGCACACACACATGCACACGCACGCGCGCACACACGTGCACACGCACGTGCACACACACACACGTACACTAGCACGTGCACACACACGCGCACGTGCACACACACACACATGCACACACACACACACACACGTGCACACGCACAGACGTGCACTAGCATGTGCACACACACATGCACACGCTCGTGCACTACCACGTGCACACACATGCACATGCACACGCACACAAACACACGTGCACTAGCACGTGCACACACACATGCACACGCACACACATGAACACGCACGTGCACTAGCACGTCCACACACATGCACACGCAATTGCACGCACGTGCACACACACGTGCACACGCACGTGCACAAACACACATGCACACGCACTTGCACGCACGTGCACACACACGTGCACACGCACGTGCACACAAACAAATGCACTAGCACGTACACACACACGCACGTGCACAAACACACGTGCACTAGCACGTACACACACATGCACACGCACGTGCACACACACATGCATTAGCACGTGCACACGAACGTGCTTACACACATGCATTAGCACTTGCACGCACGTGCACACACGTGCACACGCACGTGCACACACACATGCACACGCACACACATGAACACGCACGTGCACAAGCACGTCCACACACATGCACACGCACGTGCACACACATGCACACGCACGTGCACTAGCACGTGCACACACACACATGCACACGCACACACACATGCACACGCACAAGCACAGACGTGCACTAGCATGTGCACACACATATGCACACGCTCGTGCACTACCACGTGCACACACACACAAACATGCACACGCACACACATGAACACGCACGTGCACTAGCACGTACACACACATGCACACGCACGTGCACACACACATGCATTAGCACGTGCACACGAACGTGCTTACACACATGCATTAGCACTTGCACGCACGTGCACACACGTGCACACGCACGTGCACACACACATGCACACGCACACACATGAACACGCACGTGCACTAGCACGTCCACACACATGCACACGCACGTGCACACACATGCACACGCACGTGCACTATTACGTGCACACACACACATGCACACGCACACACATGAACACGCACGTGCACTAGCACGGCCAAACACATGCACACGCACGTGCACACGCACGTGCACACGCACGTGCACACACACATGCATTAGCACGTGCACACGCACGTGCACAAACACACATGCACTAGCACGTGCACACACACAAATGCACTAGCACGTACACACGAACGTGCACACACACATGCACACGCACACACACATGCACACGCACGCGCGCACACACGTGCACACACACACGTACACTAGCACGTGCACACACACGTGCACGTGCACACACACACATGCACACACATGCACACGTGCACACACACAAGCACAGACGTGCACTAGCATGTGCACACACACATGCACACGCTCGTGCACTACCACGTGCACACACATGCACATGCACACACACACATGCACACGCACACAAACACACGTGCACTAGCACGTGCACACACACATGCACACGCACACAAATGAACAGGCACGTGCACTAGCACGTCCACACACATGCACACGCACGTGCACACACATGCACACGCATGTGCACACACATGCACACGCACGTGCGCACACAAACATGCACACGCACGTGCACACACACATGCACTAGCACGTGCACACGAACGTGCTTAGACACATGCACACACACTTGCACGCACGTGCACACGCACGTGCACACACACACATGAACACGCACGTGCACACACACAAATGCACAAGCACGTGCACACACACGTACACTAGCACGTGCACACACATGCGCACGTGCACACACACACATGCACTAGCACGTGCACACACACAAATGCACTAGCACACACATACGCACGTGCACAAACACACGTGCACTGGCACGTGCACACACACACATGCACACGCACGTGCACACACACGTGCACACACACGTACACTAGCATGTGCACACACACAAATGCACACACACACGTGCACACGCACAAGCACAGACGTGCACTAGCATGTGCACACACACATGCACACGCTCGTGCACTACCACGTGCACACACATGCACATGCACACACACACACATGCACACGCACACAAACACACGTGCACTAGCACGTGCACACACACATGCACGTGCACACACACAAATGCACACACACACACACATGCACACGCACAATACAGACGTGCACACGCTCGTGCACTACCACGTGCACACACATGCACATGCGCACACACACACACGCACACAAACACACATGCACTAGCACGTGCACACACACATGCACACGCACACACATGAACACGCACGTGCACTAGCACGTCCACACACATGCACACGCACGTGCACACGAACGTGCTTACACACATGCACACGCACTTGCACGCACGTGCACACACACGTGCACACGCACGTGCACAAACACACATGCACTAGCACGTGCACACACACAAATGCACTAGCACGTACACACACATGCACAAACACACGTGCACTAGCACGTGCACACACAGACGCACGCACACAAACACACGTGCACTAGCACGTGCACACACATGCACACGCACACACATGAACACGCACGTGCACTAGCACGTCCACACAAATGCACACGCACGTGCACACACATGCACACGCACGTGCACTAGCACGTGCACACACACATGCACACGTGCACACACGTGCACACGCACGTGCACACACACACGTGCACACACACACGTACACTAGCACGTGCACACACACGCGCACGTGCACACACACACATGCACACACACACGTGCACACGCACATGCACAGACGTGCACTAGCATGTGCAAAAACATGCACACGCACGTGCACTACCACGTGCACACACACATGCACACGCACACACACACGTGCACTAGCACGTGCACACACACAAATGCACTAGCACACACATACGCACTTGCACAAACACACGCGCACTGGCACGTGCACACACACACATGCACACGCACGTGCACACACATGTGCACACACGTGCACACACACGTGCACACACACAAATACACAAGCACGTGCACACACACGTACACTAGCACGTGCACACACACGCGCACGTGCACACACACACATGCACACACACACGTGCACACGCACATGCACAGACGTGCACTAGCATGTGCACACACATGCACACGCACGTGCACTACCACGTGCACACACATGCACACGCACGTGCACTACCACGTGCACACACATGCACACACACACGTGCACTAGCACGTGCACACACACAAATGCACGAGCACACACATACGCACGTGCACAAACATGCACACGCACGTGCACACACACGTGCACTAGCACGTGCACACACACGTGCACAAGCACGTGCAAAAACACACATGCACTACCACGTGCACACACATGCACTAGCACGTTCACACATACACGAGGAGTCTATGCCTAAGGAAGGAGGAGTCTCTGTATCAAGGGGAGGAGTCTCTGTATTAGGGGGAGGAGTCTCTGTCTTAGGGGAGGAGTCTCTTTGTCAGGGGGAAGAGTCTTTGGGGAGGAGTCTCTTTCTTGGGGGAGGAGTTTTAGGGGGAGGAGTCTCTTCCTAGGGAGGGAGGAGTCTCTGTCTTGGGGGAGGAGTCTCTGTATTAGGGGGAGGAGTCTCTTTGTCAGGGGGAGGAGTCTCTGTATCAGGGGGGAGGAGTCTCTGTCTTAGGGGTGGAGTATCTTTCTTGGGGGAGGAGTCTTAGGGGGAGGAGTCTCTTCCTAGGGAGTATGTATCAAGGGGTGGAGTCTCTGTCTTAGGGGGAGGAGTCTCTGTTTTAGGGGGAGGAGTCTCTGTCATGGGGTGGAGTCTCTCTATCAGGGGGAGGAGTCTCTGTATCAAGGGGAGGAGTCTCTGTTTTAGGGGGAGGAGTCTCTGTCTAGGGGAGGAGTCTCTGTTTTAGGGGGAGGAGTCTCTGTATCAAGGGGAGGAGTCTCTGTTTTAGGGGGAGGAGTCTCTGTCTAGGGGAGGAGTCTCTGTTTTAGGGGGAGGAGTCTCTGTATCAAGGGGAGGAGTCTCTGTATCAGGGGGAGGAGTCTCTGTGTTAGGGGGAGGAGTCTCTGTCTTAGGGGAGGAGTCTATGTATAAGGGGGAGGAGTCTCTGTCTTAGGGGGAGGAGTCTATGTATCAAGGGGTGGAGTCTCTGTCTTAGGGGGAGGGGTCTCTGTATCAGGGGGAGGAGTCTATGTATAAGGGGGAGGAGTCTCTGTCTTAGGGGGAGGAGTCTATGTATCAAGGGGTGGAGTCTCTGTCTTAGGGGGAGGGGTCTCTGTATCAGGGGGAGGAGTCTATGTATAAGGGGGAGGAGTCTCTGTATCAAGGGGTGGAGTCTCTGTCTTAGGGGGAGGAGTCTATGTATCAGGGGGAGGAGTCTCTGTTTTAGGAGGAGGAGTCTATGTATCAAGGGGTGGAGTCTCTGTCTTAGGGGAGGAGTCTCTGTTTTAGGGGGAGGAGTCTCTGTATCAAGGGGAGGAGTCTCTGTATCAGGGGGAGGAGTCTCTGTTTTAGGGGAGGAGTCTCTGTATCAGGGGGAGGAGTCTCTGTCTTAGGGGAGGAGTCTCTGTCTTAGGGGAGGAGTCTCTGTATCAGGGGGAGGAGTCTCTGTTTTAGGGGGAGGAGTCTCTGTCTTAGGGGAGGAGTCTATGTATCAAGGGGTGGAGTCTCTGTCTTAGGGGGAGGAGTCTCTGTATCAGGGGGAGGAGTCTATGTATCAGGGGGAGGAGTCTCTGTATCAGGGGGAGGAGTCTCTGTTTTAGGGGGAGGAGTCTATGCATAAGGGGGAGGAGTCTATGTATCAGGAGGAGGAGTCTATGTATCAAGGGGTGGAGTCTCTGTCTTAGGGGGAGGAGTCTCTGTTTTAGGGGGAGGGGTCTCTGTACCAGGGGGAGGAGTCTCTGTTTTAGGGGGAGGAGTCTCTGTATCAAGGGGAGGAGTCTCTGTATCAGGGGGAGGAGTCTCTGTTTTAGGGGGAGGAGTCTATGTATCGGGGGAGGAGTCTATGTATCGGGGGAGGAGTCTCTGTTTTAGGGGGAGGAGTCTCTGTATCAAGGGGAGGAGTCTCTGTTTTAGGGGGAGGAGTCTCTGTCTAGGGGAGGAGTCTCTGTTTTAGGGGGAGGAGTCTCTGTATCAGGGGGAGGAGTCTATGTATCAGGGGAGGAGTCTATGTATAAGGGGGAGGAGTCTCTGTTTTAGGGGGAGGAGTCTATGTATAAGGGGGAGGAGTCTATGTATCAGGAGGAGGAGTCTCTGTATCAGGGGGAGGAGTCTATGTATCAGGAGGAGGAGTCTATGTATCAAGGGGTGGAGTCTCTGTCTTAGGGGGAGGAGTCTCTGTCTTAGGGGAGGAGTCTATGTATAAGGGGGAGGAGTCTCTGTCTTAGGGGGAGGAGTCTATGTATCAAGGGGTGGAGTCTCTGTCTTAGGGGAGGAGTCTCTGTATCAGGGGGAGGAGTCTCTGTCTTAGGGGAGGAGTCTATGTATCAAGGGGTGGAGTCTCTGTCTTAGGGGGAGGAGTCTCTGTATCAGGGGGAGGAGTCTATGTATCGGGGGAGGAGTCTCTGTTTTAGGGGGAGGAGTCTCTGTATCAAGGGGAGGAGTCTCTGTATCAGGGGGAGGAGTCTCTGTTTTAGGGGAGGAGTCTCTGTATCAGGGGGAGGAGTCTCTGTCTTAGGGGAGGAGTCTCTGTATCAGGGGGAGGAGTCTCTGTTTTAGGGGGTGGAGTCTATGTATCAAGGGGTGGAGTCTCTGTCTTAGGGGGAGGAGTCTCTGTTTTAGGGGGAGGAGTCTCTGTCATGGGGTGGAGTCTCTCTATCAGGGGGAGGAGTCTCTGTCTTAGGGGAGGAGTTTATGTATCAAGGGGTGGAGTCTCTGTCTTAGGGGGAGGAGTCTCTGTATCAGGGGGAGGAGTCTATGTATAAGGGGGAGGAGTCTCTGTATCAGGGGGAGGAGTCTATGTATCAGGGGGAGGAGTCTGTCACATGTGTGTGCACGTGCACATTTACACATGCACATGCACAAACACACACACACACACACACACGCATACGCACGTGCACACACACAAACGCACACTTAGACACGTCTCTTCTGTAGTTCAAACTCCTTTGTCCTTCATATGTATCCTTTCGAAGTAGGTTCCACGCATAAAGCCCTTTAAATGACCCTTTTGGAGAAAGAAACACAGGAATAGCCTTCTTTTGCGGAGTTAAGACGAAATACGGATTTTTGCTATAAAAGGAATTCCTTCAGTCAAAACAAGTTCAAACTCCTTTGTCCTTCATATGTATCCATTCGAAGTAGGTTCCACGCATAAAGCCCTTTAAATGACCTTTTTGGAGAAAGAAACACAGGAATAGCCTTCTTTTGCGGAGTTAAGACGAAATACGGATTTTTGCTATAAAAGGAATTCCTTCAGTCAAAACAAGTTCAAACTCCTTTGTCCTTCATATGTATCCATTCGAAGTAGGTTCCACGCATAAAGCCCTTTAAATGACCTTTTTGGAGAAAGAAACACAGGAATAGCCTTCTTTTGCGGAGTTAAGACGAAATACGGATTTTTGCTATAAAAGGAATTCCTTCAGTCAAAACAAGTTCAAACTCCTTTGTCCTTCATATGTATCCATTCGAAGTAGGTTCCACGCACAAACCCCTTTAAATGACCTTTTATTGAGAAAGAAACACAGGAAATCAAATGTAATGTAAAAAAATGACACATGAATGGAAATAATGTATGTCAATTTCAAATTTCAAATAATGTCATGTAAATCGAAATATAATGTAAATACATAAAAAGCTTGTTGCATATCTGCAACTGTGGGTGCTACAAGTTTAAACACTCACCTGGCAGGCCCCTAACCCTAACTCTAACTCTAACTCTAACCCTAACTCTAACTCTAACTCTAACTCTAACCCTAACTCTAACTCTAACTCTAACTCTAACTCTAACTCTAACTCTAACCCTAACTCTAACCCTAACCCTAACTCTAACTCTAACTCTAACCCTAACTCTAACTCTAACCCTAACTCTAACTCTAACTCTAACCCTAACTCTAACTCTAACTCTAACCCTAACTCTAACTCTAACTCTAACTCTAACCCTAACTCTAACTCTAACTCTAACTCTAACCCTAACTCTAACTCTAACTCTAACCCTAACTCTAACCCTAACTCTAACTCTAACTCTAACCCTAACTCTAACTCTAACTCTAACTCTAACTCTAACCCTAACCCTATCCCCAGCCTTAACCCTAACCCTAACCCTAACCGGTCCCATATATATTTACATGATCAATTAATTAATAGCTTAAACCTCATTTTATAACGTTTTGTTTCATTATTGACATTGTTAAGCCCTTATGATGAGTAAAAATGCTGCATGACAATGCTTTATAAATAAAAGTTTTATTACAACCAGTTCAATGATCACAAAATAGCACCACTTCCACAAAAACAACTTCAGATCAGTTCAACAGTTAGAAATACCAACAGCCACCACAACACGAAACAGTATCAAAGCAGCTTCATCACCAAAAAAAGGGGGGGGGCCACCATACAGTGATCCAATACGGCGCTATTAATGAAAGTATGAAACTCTGAAGGATAAAAAACATGTCAACCACTCGAGAGGAAGAACTGACTGTGTTAAACCACTCAAAGAGCGTTGAGAAACACCAGCTGTTTGAGCTTGGAGGGAGAGGGAGAGGGAGAGAAAGGAGAGGGGGGGGGGGGGGGGGGAGAGGAGAAAAAAAAGAGCGGGGGAGAGAGAAAGAGAAAGAGATTCAGAGCGGAATGTAGCGATTTGCCGAGACGAAGTGGAGGCACATTACGCTACATCCCGCGAAGGGACACGCCCCCGCGCGTGCGGCAGGGTCTTCGCCAGCCGCTCGCTCTATTTATGTCCCTCTGAGCTCGCGCCCCTCTGACTCACGGTTGCGCCAGCAGAGCGGGAAAAGGCTTCAAACTGCCTTTTCATTCACACACACACAACAGCTCTGCCCCGGCTGGCTGGGAAGTCCTCGCTGGGGCTCCTGCTGCTGCTGCCGCTGCTTCACCTCCTTCGGCTTTTCCTCTGCCACACACAGGCATGATGGGAAATGTAGTCTCTTCTTCTCTTCTTTATCATTGAATTAAGTAAGGTAAGATTTTCCCCCCATCTGTACAAGTCATTTGCATTTTAAAATAATGAACTAACATTCAGTCAGGTATTTATACAACAACCAAGTCACACTGTAAGAGAATTTAAACTGAGTTTGTCCATTGTCTTGCAGGTCTTGATTTGAGAATTGTGATGATTGGAAAAACTGCTGTGGGCAAAAGTGCAGTTGGAAACACCATTCTTGGAGAAACGAAATTCAAATCTAGTCCCGCTGCAAGTTCAGTGACAGAAGCCTGTGAAAAAGGAGTCGCTCTCTGGGGTAACAGAGTAGTTAGTGTGGTTGACACGCCAGGGATCCCGGACACTTCCAAAACGGAAGATTTCATAAAAAGAGAAATAGTGAAATGTGTCAAAGTCTCCTGTCCTGGTCCACATGTCTTCCTGCTGGTGATCCAAATTGGCCGATTCACCAAAGAAGAGAAGAACTCTGTGGAAGCACTACAGGAGCTGTTTGGTCCAAAAGCCAACCAGTTCATGATTGTGCTGTTTACCCGTGGTGGTGATCTTGGAGCCATGACCATACAGGAATATGTACGTGAAGGTGACCCGGGGCTTCAACGAGTTATCCAACGTTGTGGCGGAAGGTTCCTAGTCTTTGACAACATGAGCAAGGACAGAAAACAGGTAACGCAACTTCTGGAGATGGTCGACAACGTGGTGGCAGCAAACGGGGGGACACATTACACAGATGCAATGTATAAAGAGGTAGAGTTAGCTCAGAAAATGGGGCGAGGTGACATGGATGAAGAATTCATGAAGGCTCTGATCCAACGCATCTTACTTTTTCATTTGATTCTTGCAAGAGAATAAATGACCATGGTGGATTGTCTAGACTCATAATCAAGACCTAGAAAGATTTTGTTTGCTACCTTTGTAAGCAAACAGAGGAGGTTCGGCAAAGTTAGAACACACTGTGTAGACAGAGGGGGAGTACAGCATTGCTTCAAATCATTTATTAGTCAAAATTGAGGAAACCTTGAGCTGTTGATTGTTATGGGGGAAATATGTGGTTTCTATTATACTGAGAGTGTGATATGCTGATAATAAAACATAGTTTAGTTCTGGTAGATATAATGTTAATTTGATAAGAAGCCAATAATCATGGCGGTTTCTCGTATTTTATAATCGTGGTATTCAATATGTTAGGATTTAGCTTTGTGGTGTAGAAAATGACTTATTGATAGAATGTATTCCTTACAAAGTAATACATGATGATGGTGATAGAAAAGTATTTACTTTTAATGTTTCTTGTTATTAAATTGAACTGACAAAGTCACAAAAGCAATTAGATTTGATCTAACTGTCTTTCTTTTCCCATATGTTGTAATTTTATCATCCATTCAGCAATAAGAGTAACTGTAAAACTACACGTGTATAATATGTAGATGCAAGTGATGTCTAAGCTAGCAGCCTTTTTAATACGTTGGCTCTGAGCAATTTAAATAATGATCCTTTTTTTAAAAAGTTAGCGAATGCTGTGGCAGACGTCACAAACTTTCACCGGGAAGGAAGCGACCAGAAGTGTCTCCTCCATAGTGATTTATCCACCTCACATTACTGAGCTTCATCCAACCTTCTTAAAGGAGAAGATTTGTGCTTAGCATTGCATTTAAAAATCCTTCAATTTAAAAGACCTTTTAAAGATCAATAAGATAAAATAAGATTTTTTAAAAATTGCATGATAAACTACAGAGAGTATTTTATGAACGCACTTGCATGCACATATACACAGCACAGTGGGATTAAACTGATTTGGTTGTTTTAGCTGAGAAACATGTTTATTTTGTTGTACTCATGATTCTGTGATTATTAAAGTCATGTCTGATTTACCTGCTTGTTCTTTACCTTTAAACTAAATAAATGTGAGTGAATATTCAGCTCTCCTACTTCATTTTCTTTATTTGCAATAAGACACAACATTGCACTTGTTCATCAGAGAAACCAGTTGAACATCATGAATCAATTAACTGTTTTGTTTAGAGAACTTTGACATAAACACAGTTATGCTTTACTTTATGGGTATTTATTTATAATATATTTTGAATTAAATCTTAAGAGCATTATTTAAAAAAGATCTCTCATAAATTTAATTGTTTTATGTATTATTGTCTTTCACAATATCATCTACACACTCAAAAAAAAGATCTGGTTGCCAGTCCAGGGTCACACTCACACTCACTCCCAGGAAGCCAGAGAACCCACGCTTACACGGGGAGAACATGCAAACTCCACACAGAAAGGTCCAAGCTGGGAATCAAACCTTTCTGTGGCTTTTGTTAGTTCTGTTTGGAAACCCTTATTATTGAAATATCAAAGCCACTGCTGCCATCTACTGGCTAACAAAACATTGACATGAAAAAGGATTAGCAGGTGATTTTGTTATTTAGAAAAGAATCTCCATTATTAATCTGATTATTATTAAATAATAATAATAATAATAATAATAATCGTAATAACACAAGCAAACTATCATAAAACAAATACAAACAATCTTAACCTAAAATTGCCAAAGGTATGACTTCATCTTGAGGTACAATTGAACTAATAAGATTTTTGTGTCGCAAACGGTTTATTGTTTTGATGTTTACAATTTAATATCGGCAAACAACTATTTCATAAACATTCTTTATAAACAATAATGTAATATTTTGTAATATATGTAATATAATGCAAAGTTGCCGCTGCACATTTGAAAGTGATCAGTATAAACAACAAACTCTCTCATCTGTCCATCTTCCCACACACTTGATCAAATTCAGGGTTACTATGGTGCATGTTGCAGCTAACACTGGCCGATCTAAATGAATTCAAACTTCATTTCTAATAGTCCTAATATATCAGTCCTTATATTTGTAACAGCTCCCACAGTGAAGTTTAAACATTAGCTAAAGAGAGCAATCACCTACAGACTGAAAGTTCACAGAAAAAGACTCAGTGAGTTGGATTCTTAGTCGTTTTTAATAGCATTTATTTAATTATGACACTTGACATCATGAAACATGTTGCCCAGATGAGTAGAAATTCTGTGCTTTGTCTTATAAAACAATAAGCTCTCCACATCAAACAATGATTTACTGACCAAATTATCTTTATGATCCAGGAATAAATGCCCAGGCAACGTTTGACCTCATGGAAAATCCTGGAAAAGTTACTTTATGTTAATGGTGGACAGTACAGGAAGTCACTCTTACCTAAACTATCCTTGGTGTCGTATTCAAGGACACACAGTAGTGATGTCCATGCAAAGCTTCTTGACATTGAGAGAAAAAAACAACAACAACCAGTTTTCAAGCATTGGTAACAATAACCACACCAACTCCTTGTTATAGGCTTTGTGGTGCAACTTGTTGCGTCTCTCCCTGGAAACTACAGACAATTTTAAGAGCGAGCCAAAGAGGTTTTTACATGTTGAAAAGATTCACCATTGTGAGGAGAAAAATCAGGGAAAACAGACAGACTAGTACTGACTAATCCACCTCGAAGGATGTGTTACTCACCACTTCCTGTTGGGTCAAATATACATCATTAAACATAAATGCAGATCAATTTGGCTTTATGACTGTCCTATATTACCAGTCCTTAAAGTCATCCACCACATTTTGAGCAGGAACATGATTTATTTCAGGCAGTTCATCTCTGTTTTTTTTTTTTTAGAAGAGCAGCAACCTTTTAAGGCCAGAAACTGATTTTGCAGGAGAATTCCAGCGCTGGTTCGTCCCTGTGAAATGTAGATTCATCCGCTGGGATCTTTACAAGGAAATATTCCCCAGAGAGTTTCTGAAATACCTACAGATGATCAGAGGCACTGTCGGGGTTCAGAAACCCCTCATGAAGATGTTGAGAGCCATTTATACTTTGTGAGTTTGCGTTCCAGTGTTAGCGTGACGAGTCTGAAATACAGCCGCTCCTCTGGGTTTCCTCCAAAATCCAAAGAATGCCCATTCTGAAATCAGTCATTTTAAGGCAAAGCTGTGATCCTTTTACGAAAAAAAAAAAAAATAAAATCCTAATGAGACTTTTCTGTTTCTCAGAAACGTGCAGTTCCTCATAAGTGTGTTTTGTTAGTGCCTTGTTAGTTAAGGTGTTTCAGGTTGTTGTGCCTGATAGTGCTCAGTGTGATCGAGTGCCAGTGAGGAGGAACGAGCGTCCATCGGTGCTGCAGACGGCCGAACATGTGCTCTCGTGCAGGTTACTGTCCTGCTGCTGCATCTGAAACACGGCGAACATGTTTAGCATTAGAGGATGAGACACAGAGGCCATAAAGTTCAACAGGAAAATGAATGAAATAAGACCTTTTAACAACCCCATTCCAAAAAGATTGGGATGCTGCGTAAAATGTCAATAAAAATAAATAAAACAAGCTTTTTTTGACATTTGAAGAGGTTTTTAAGCTAATTTCAAGATCACTTTTTATCCCAAAAGTCCTAAATATCACATCTTATTTCAAGAAATCTTTACAAGCCGATTTTCACTAGTTCCACTGGCAGATTTTTTTTGCTTATTTCAAGCAAAAACGTCTTGTATTTGTTGTTTTTTTTACTTATTTTTGGAGGGGCATTTTTTCCAGCGCAGTTTAAACAAACTATAATTCAACAGTCATATGATAAAAGCCTTTCTGTTATTTGTTTTCTCTGTTTTCAACGGTTGGGCTTGTAAACAGTTTATCAGGAGCTAGCGGAAGTGAACCTCTGGCTCCATCTGGTGTCTGTTTTTATCAGCGCATGTGATGTTTAGTTTTGATGACCAACCTTTGACCAGGTTCAGCTCCGTCACCTCTTCTGGGTCGTTTCTGGGCTTCGAGGTTCTTCCTGCAGATGGAGAGAGATTGAGATTGTGATTGAACCTTTTCATTAAATGCCAGCCTTAAGTAGAAATCAGCCAGAAAACAAGGGGGACCAGAAACAAACAGTGTGACTTGTACATGTATGTTGCAACTGTGCAATTGAAAATCTTTTCTCTCAACATCTTTTACCTCTCAGCTTTAGGTAGGTCAGCATTCCTGCCAGAGCTAGAACCAGCAGTGCAGCCACCAGACCGATGACCCACCAATAAGAGGTTTCCTCTGATGCTCTTTGCTGATCTGCAAAAGGTAACAAACACACACACACACAGACTTCTAAGAAAAAATGCACTCTCCATCCAAAGGTATATTTCTGTTGTAGCATAAACATCCCCAGAAGCAGGGCTAAATCTCACCAGACTTTCAACTATTCTACTCGGCAGCTCAGTCCAGAACCATTTGGATTATTAAGAAAAAACCCATGGAAAGAGCTGAGCATTGAAGCTTTTATTATATACTCCTGTCATAATCTAAAGAAAAATGTTAAACTCTAAAATATTATATGAAATCAGTGTGAAGTCTCTCAGTATACAAATGTCCATTTGAATTGTTTGCTGCCTGCAGTACTGAGAGTTGGTGTTCCTAAAGACTGGTTCAGCAGAGGTTTATAATAACCGTAATCACTTCAAATCCTTCAAACAGACGAGATCCACTTCTGGGTTTCCCTTTGTACTTTCTTAAATACGTATCTGTCATTTAGAGATTATATAGCAGTCCAACAAGAGTTCAATCATGCAGAGAATTTTCTGATTGTTATTGTGATGCAAGAAAAGTGTAATCCCAAAGGTTTTCTGTCCTTTCAATCTGCTGAGAATCTCAAAGAAAATGAAGCTCCTCATACACTGGAAAAAATGCCCCTCCAAAAATAAGTTAAAAAACAGCAAATAAAAGACGTTTTTGCTTGAAATAAGCAAAATAAATCTGCCAATGGAACTAGTGAAAATCGGCTTGTGAAGATTTCTTGAAATAAGATGTGAAATTTAGGACTTTTGAGATAAAAGTGATCTTGAAATGAGCTTAAAAACCTCTTCAAATGTCAAAAAAAAGCTTGTTTCATATGATATGTGACTCAAAACAATTTGTTTTCAAGACTTTTTCATTTAACAAGATATTCCAGATGTATTGTCTTCCAACAAGTCCCCATATCTGGCTGAAATGGTGCTTGTTAGGCAGGTGTGTCTGGTATTAAGTGTAATGAGATACTTTGACTAGAAATGAGACAAATATACTCGGTAAGACTTTGATTTTTTTCCAGTGTGCAACAACTGAAGAGGGGCGGAGTCTGAATCTGGGCGCTGTGAAAGTTCTCAAATGTTCTACTGATAGCTGGGGTTAAAATTTGTTCAGATCAGTCTCAAACACAGGGTTTTCCTGACCTCTCAAAGTCTTTACGGGATCAGCAGCAGCCACCCAGATCATAGTTTCACATGTGCGGCTGACAAAAGGGGACTCTGGACACCACAGCAGTAAAAACAGAGCGAATCCTTTAACATGTTTGCGTTGTTGGGTTCATGACCTCACCTTCAGGACCGTGGATGGTCACTTCACTGCGTTCGGTGTGTGAGCTGTACGGCACGGAGAACTCGCAGGTGTAGCTGCCCGTGTGCTCCAAGTGTTTGGGGTCCATCAGTCGTAGGGCGCCGTCTCCAAACGGGACCCTGAAGTTGTCCAGCTCCATGTGGTTGTCCCATGGCGGCGTGGAGATGCTGCGCCCCGACCGGCTGTCGTAGGGGATGATGCGGGAAAACTCCTCGCCGTTGGAGAAGGTCCACTGGAGGGAGGGATTGTTCAGGTAAGTAGGAGCACTGCAGGGGATGGTCAGATCTTTCCCTTGAGTTCCTCTTATTTCTGCCAGGGAGCAAAGGTAGCAGCATATTCAGCACATATGAATGAGGAGTTCTTTTACTGGACTGTATTAGCAATAAAACTACACTATAGTTAGATTTTTATAACAAATTTGCATGGATCTACCTAATAAAGCTGCCTAATAAACAAAACCAGTGACGAAAAAGTCTGAATATTTTTTGCAGTGATGCAGGTTCATCAAACCCTTCAGAAAATTGGAAAAAGTGAATGCAAATTCTTTCTTATTTTCATTCATTTTCATTTCTGAGACAGAAACAAATAACCCTCCCGTTGTCTCGCGGGTCAAAAGTGAGCCACTACCATGTTTAGCTGTAGAAAAAATACCTTCAACTATCTTTTTCCACCTTGAAATTTTCTGACTTTTCCTAAAGAGACCCCGTCATTAGAAAAAGTCATACTTTATTTTTGTTGATGTTTCCATGTGGGCTGTACACCACTAGGGGACAAAGAATGGGCCTCATGCAAGAAGCGTTCGTACGCACAGATTTCTTCTTAAATCGTCCGTACCAGTGATTTAAGAGAATTTGTGCATTCACCAATCTTTTCGTATTTTACGTTTTCTTTCAGGTACGATGATGGGCCAGTTGATGAGTCTGTCAGGGATGGGGTTCTCATTAAACTCCCAACAGCTGAAAATGAATAAGGAAAGAAAGAGGAGAGAAAATGTTTATTTTACATGTATTTTACATTTATTCTACATATTTTACATGGCCAGCTGCCAAACATGACCAATTAATGAGGTTAGATAAATATGATTCATTCTGGTACAACAAACATTTTTACATTAGTATGACGTTAAGAATTAAGACAGAAAAAAAAAAATCTTTCAAACAAATGGACGATAATTAGGAAAGCCTGTTTTAGGAAAGATTCTCGTATTTGTTAGTGTTACTGGATATGATTTACCATTCTCAAAATGAAAAACTGCAAGATGATGCATGTCAAAACCTTCATTCCACGTGCACTAGCACGTGCGCGCGCACACACACACACACACACACACACACACACACACACACGTAGCTAGCTAACAACAGTGACGCTTAGCTAGCTAACGACAGTACAGTACAGGTTAGCTAGCAAACGACAGTACAGAACAGGTTAGCTAGCTAACGACAGTACAGTACAGTACAGGTTAGCTAGCTAACGACAGTACAGTACAGGTTAGCTAGCAAACGACAGTACAGTACAGGTTAGCTAGCTAACGACAGTACAGTACAGGTTAGCTAGCTAACGACAGTACAGTACAGGTTAGCTAGCAAACGACAGTACAGTACAGGTTAGCTAGCTAACGACAGTACAGTACAGGTTAGCTAGCTAACGACAGTACAGTACAGGTTAGCTAGCAAACGACAGTACAGTACAGGTTAGCTAGCTAACGACAGTACAGTACACGTTAGCTAGCTAACGACAGTACAGTACACGTTAGCTAGCTAACAACAGTACAGCACATGTTAGCTAGCTCAGTGGTTCCCAAACGGTGTGCCGTGGGATTTTGACAGCCATATATCATTATTGCAATATACAACTACACAAAAACAATATTTTTTTAATTTACTATATCAGTACTTTGTATGCACTCATTTCATAATACAGAGGGAAATTCTATACTAAAAACAATTATTTTAAAAATATAAAGGAGCGTGACACATCAAAGGCTGAAGAACAACATTAAGACAGAGAAACACTCTAGCGAGAAAATGGAGCGCTTTCTTGTGCGGAGCAAACGACCAGCCACCAGTCCAGAGACTGCCGAAAGCCCACCACCACCACCACAGGAAAACAAAAGAAGGAAACTGTCAGCAGGCAGTATAATGAAAGCTACCTGTCTCATGGTTTCACTTGGACCGCCGGGGATGCTAACCGCCCTCAGCCTGAGCGCGTCCTCTGTCGGGAGAAGTTAGCTAATGCTATGCACGGTGTGGGTGTGTGGTTGCTGCAATACAAGCACAATAATACATAATGATTGGAAATGAAGTACAACTTAAACATAAGAATACACCTGAGCTACATATATCTAACCAAATAACAACTGAAATACAGCTCAAGATTAGTTTGGAATGTAAAGTCAGCATGAATCAATTAAACTTGAATGAGAATAAATCAATGCTTAGATGCAACAAAAGAGGGGCATGCACTGTGACTGATCAATTAACATACAGTATGCAATGTATAAACCAAAGAGATGAGCAATACAGCTACATACACGTTTCAGGCTATAGCTAGTTAGCGGCTAGCCCCACGTTACTCATTTGTGGCTAAATGTTCCCCATATTATACAAACCGATGGCAAAACTACTGCTAAGTCATCAAAGTAGACTCACGGATAAACACAAACATCAACATAGTGTAACACATAAGTAAATCAACATAACTCACGGCTTAATGGACGCACACACCACAGAGATCGTTCAGCCGATGTTTTGCGCTGAACCGATCTGCGTCTTTGTGGTGCATTCAAGGACCTTGGCAGGGTGGGAATTCACATGCGCAGCAATTATTAACAGAAAGAAACACACAGAGACAACCTTTTGTACATCTTCCACGTTGAGAGAAACTTGGCCTTCTTCAAAAGAGCGCGGGATCTGAACCAGAGGCCGTTTGTTGGATTGTGTGAAAGTGTCTGAAAAGGCAATGGAGGCTAGTTACATGCTAGCGGAGCTCATTGCAAAGCAGAAGAAACCTCACACAATAGCGGAGACACTCACCCTCCCCGCTTGCAAAAAAATTGTAGGTGTCATGCTGGGTCCAGATGAGCTATCCAAAGTGCCGTCGTCTGATAACACAATGAAAAGAAGGATCGACGACATGTCAGGAGACATTGAGCAACATTTGACAGAGAAACCACAGGCGAGCGGCAGATTGTCCCTACAACTGCACGCATCTGCTGCCATAAGTGGGGCCGCAGCCCGACTTCTGGCAAACGTCAGATATGTTGATGGTGACTCTATCAAAGAGACTTTTTTTTTCTGGAAAGAAATGGAAAGCCATACAACGGGAGAAGAAATATTCAGGGTTACCGATAAGTATTTAGAAGAGAACAATCTGAGCTGGAATGTGTGCGTCAGTCTTTGCGCAGATGGTGCGGCAGGCATGACGGGGAGAGTGAAAGGATTTATTGCTCAGGTGAAAGCACAAAATCCACATATTGTGACAAACCACTGCATTTTGCACCGAGAGGCATTAGTTGCAAAAACCATGCCCCCGGAGTTGACCGAGGTGCTGAATCAGGCTGTGCAGAGGCGGGTGAATTACACTGAAATCTCGCCTCTTCTCCCAGCTGTGCGCCGAGATGGGAGCCGACCACCAAAGCCTGATCCTCCACACAGAGGTGCGCTGGCTGTCACGGGGGAAAGTCCTATCCCGTCTTTATGAACTTCGGGAAGAGCTTTTTGAATGTTCACGCTGTCCCACATAAGGACAAGCTCGCGGATGAGAGGCGGTGCGCCAGGCTGGCTCACCTTGCGGACATATTTGGACGTCTGAACGAGTTGAACGTCAAGCTTCAGGGCAGGAATGAAAATATTTTATCATCCACAGACAAGATTCTGTGAGGGGTTTATGGGCAAAATGATTCTTTGGGACAGGGCTCCATGGAGATGTTCCCGCTGGCATCAGCTGCGCCACAGGCAGCTATGGAGCGCGCTGTATGTGCCGAACACCTTAAGACCTTAAAAGACAGGTTTGAGCGCTATTTTCCACGTGTGGCTGACATCGAGGACTATGACTGGATCCGAGACCCATTCAACCAGGAATCCTCAACAGAAAAGCTCACTATGAAAGAGAGAGAGAGAGGAGTGCGCAGAGCTCCGTGTGGACCCCACACTGAAACTCAAATGTAGTGAGCTCCCTCTGGATCAGTTTTGGTTGGCTTCTGCATCGGAGCTTGTCCAACCACGCCATTGAGCAACTGCTTCTTTTCCCCACTACCTGCCTGTGTGAGTTGGCGTTCTCCTCTCTAGTTCACATGAAGAACAACAGGAGGTCGCGGCTCTCGGTTGAACAGGACTTGCGAGTGGCCCTGTCCTCAGTGCCACCGAGGATTAAAGAAACCTGCGCGCCCCGACAGGCACATGTATCTCACTAATTGGAAGTAGGCAAAAATATTTACAATAGCACGTTTCAATGCTGATTACTGAAATGTTACTTTTATCATTTATAGTTCATGGGCAGTGCAGCTTCATTGCATTGGCAGTTCTCTGTGCTGAATTTATGCGTTCTGAGTTTCCTTTGCATAATATTTGATTTTGTAACCTGTCTGGTTTATATGAGTGTGTTGTTGCTTTGATGAAGCCTAATTTGATCAAGTTTCAATTTTTAAAAAATAAATATTTCGTAAATAAACATTTCACGAGTAATATAATTGTCTTTGTCACATTTTTTTGGCATTAGAAAATAATTATGCACATTTACAGATATTTGCACACGCACGTGCACACGCACATGCACACACACGTGCACACATATGCACGTGCACAAACACAAATGCACTAGCACGTGCACAAAAACACGTGCACGTTCAAACACACATGCACACGTACGTGCACACAAACATGAACTAGCACGTGCACACACATGCACACGCACGTGCACACACACATGCACACGCACGCGCGCACACACGTGCACACGCACGTGCACACACACACACGTACACTAGCACGTGCACACACACGCGCACGTGCACACACACACACATGCACACACACACACACACACGTGCACACGCACAGACGTGCACTAGCATGTGCACACACACATGCACACGCTCGTGCACTACCACGTGCACACACATGCACATGCACACGCACACAAACACACGTGCACTAGCACGTGCACACACACATGCACACGCACACACATGAACACGCACGTGCACTAGCACGTCCACACACATGCACACGCAATTGCACGCACGTGCACACACACGTGCACACGCACGTGCACAAACACACATGCACACGCACTTGCACGCACGTGCACACACACGTGCACACGCACGTGCACACAAACAAATGCACTAGCACGTACACACACACGCACGTGCACAAACACACGTGCACTAGCACGTACACACACATGCACACGCACGTGCACACACACATGCATTAGCACGTGCACACGAACGTGCTTACACACATGCATTAGCACTTGCACGCACGTGCACACACGTGCACACGCACGTGCACACACACATGCACACGCACACACATGAACACGCACGTGCACAAGCACGTCCACACACATGCACACGCACGTGCACACACATGCACACGCACGTGCACTAGCACGTGCACACACACACATGCACACGCACACACACATGCACACGCACAAGCACAGACGTGCACTAGCATGTGCACACACATATGCACACGCTCGTGCACTACCACGTGCACACACACACAAACATGCACACGCACACACATGAACACGCACGTGCACTAGCACGTACACACACATGCACACGCACGTGCACACACACATGCATTAGCACGTGCACACGAACGTGCTTACACACATGCATTAGCACTTGCACGCACGTGCACACACGTGCACACGCACGTGCACACACACATGCACACGCACACACATGAACACGCACGTGCACTAGCACGTCCACACACATGCACACGCACGTGCACACACATGCACACGCACGTGCACTATTACGTGCACACACACACATGCACACGCACACACATGAACACGCACGTGCACTAGCACGGCCAAACACATGCACACGCACGTGCACACGCACGTGCACACGCACGTGCACACACACATGCATTAGCACGTGCACACGCACGTGCACAAACACACATGCACTAGCACGTGCACACACACAAATGCACTAGCACGTACACACGAACGTGCACACACACATGCACACGCACACACACATGCACACGCACGCGCGCACACACGTGCACACACACACGTACACTAGCACGTGCACACACACGTGCACGTGCACACACACACATGCACACACATGCACACGTGCACACACACAAGCACAGACGTGCACTAGCATGTGCACACACACATGCACACGCTCGTGCACTACCACGTGCACACACATGCACATGCACACACACACATGCACACGCACACAAACACACGTGCACTAGCACGTGCACACACACATGCACACGCACACAAATGAACAGGCACGTGCACTAGCACGTCCACACACATGCACACGCACGTGCACACACATGCACACGCATGTGCACACACATGCACACGCACGTGCGCACACAAACATGCACACGCACGTGCACACACACATGCACTAGCACGTGCACACGAACGTGCTTAGACACATGCACACACACTTGCACGCACGTGCACACGCACGTGCACACACACACATGAACACGCACGTGCACACACACAAATGCACAAGCACGTGCACACACACGTACACTAGCACGTGCACACACATGCGCACGTGCACACACACACATGCACTAGCACGTGCACACACACAAATGCACTAGCACACACATACGCACGTGCACAAACACACGTGCACTGGCACGTGCACACACACACATGCACACGCACGTGCACACACACGTGCACACACACGTACACTAGCATGTGCACACACACAAATGCACACACACACGTGCACACGCACAAGCACAGACGTGCACTAGCATGTGCACACACACATGCACACGCTCGTGCACTACCACGTGCACACACATGCACATGCACACACACACACATGCACACGCACACAAACACACGTGCACTAGCACGTGCACACACACATGCACGTGCACACACACAAATGCACACACACACACACATGCACACGCACAATACAGACGTGCACACGCTCGTGCACTACCACGTGCACACACATGCACATGCGCACACACACACACGCACACAAACACACATGCACTAGCACGTGCACACACACATGCACACGCACACACATGAACACGCACGTGCACTAGCACGTCCACACACATGCACACGCACGTGCACACGAACGTGCTTACACACATGCACACGCACTTGCACGCACGTGCACACACACGTGCACACGCACGTGCACAAACACACATGCACTAGCACGTGCACACACACAAATGCACTAGCACGTACACACACATGCACAAACACACGTGCACTAGCACGTGCACACACAGACGCACGCACACAAACACACGTGCACTAGCACGTGCACACACATGCACACGCACACACATGAACACGCACGTGCACTAGCACGTCCACACAAATGCACACGCACGTGCACACACATGCACACGCACGTGCACTAGCACGTGCACACACACATGCACACGTGCACACACGTGCACACGCACGTGCACACACACACGTGCACACACACACGTACACTAGCACGTGCACACACACGCGCACGTGCACACACACACATGCACACACACACGTGCACACGCACATGCACAGACGTGCACTAGCATGTGCAAAAACATGCACACGCACGTGCACTACCACGTGCACACACACATGCACACGCACACACACACGTGCACTAGCACGTGCACACACACAAATGCACTAGCACACACATACGCACTTGCACAAACACACGCGCACTGGCACGTGCACACACACACATGCACACGCACGTGCACACACATGTGCACACACGTGCACACACACGTGCACACACACAAATACACAAGCACGTGCACACACACGTACACTAGCACGTGCACACACACGCGCACGTGCACACACACACATGCACACACACACGTGCACACGCACATGCACAGACGTGCACTAGCATGTGCACACACATGCACACGCACGTGCACTACCACGTGCACACACATGCACACGCACGTGCACTACCACGTGCACACACATGCACACACACACGTGCACTAGCACGTGCACACACACAAATGCACGAGCACACACATACGCACGTGCACAAACATGCACACGCACGTGCACACACACGTGCACTAGCACGTGCACACACACGTGCACAAGCACGTGCAAAAACACACATGCACTACCACGTGCACACACATGCACTAGCACGTTCACACATACACGAGGAGTCTATGCCTAAGGAAGGAGGAGTCTCTGTATCAAGGGGAGGAGTCTCTGTATTAGGGGGAGGAGTCTCTGTCTTAGGGGAGGAGTCTCTTTGTCAGGGGGAAGAGTCTTTGGGGAGGAGTCTCTTTCTTGGGGGAGGAGTTTTAGGGGGAGGAGTCTCTTCCTAGGGAGGGAGGAGTCTCTGTCTTGGGGGAGGAGTCTCTGTATTAGGGGGAGGAGTCTCTTTGTCAGGGGGAGGAGTCTCTGTATCAGGGGGGAGGAGTCTCTGTCTTAGGGGTGGAGTATCTTTCTTGGGGGAGGAGTCTTAGGGGGAGGAGTCTCTTCCTAGGGAGTATGTATCAAGGGGTGGAGTCTCTGTCTTAGGGGGAGGAGTCTCTGTTTTAGGGGGAGGAGTCTCTGTCATGGGGTGGAGTCTCTCTATCAGGGGGAGGAGTCTCTGTATCAAGGGGAGGAGTCTCTGTTTTAGGGGGAGGAGTCTCTGTCTAGGGGAGGAGTCTCTGTTTTAGGGGGAGGAGTCTCTGTATCAAGGGGAGGAGTCTCTGTTTTAGGGGGAGGAGTCTCTGTCTAGGGGAGGAGTCTCTGTTTTAGGGGGAGGAGTCTCTGTATCAAGGGGAGGAGTCTCTGTATCAGGGGGAGGAGTCTCTGTGTTAGGGGGAGGAGTCTCTGTCTTAGGGGAGGAGTCTATGTATAAGGGGGAGGAGTCTCTGTCTTAGGGGGAGGAGTCTATGTATCAAGGGGTGGAGTCTCTGTCTTAGGGGGAGGGGTCTCTGTATCAGGGGGAGGAGTCTATGTATAAGGGGGAGGAGTCTCTGTCTTAGGGGGAGGAGTCTATGTATCAAGGGGTGGAGTCTCTGTCTTAGGGGGAGGGGTCTCTGTATCAGGGGGAGGAGTCTATGTATAAGGGGGAGGAGTCTCTGTATCAAGGGGTGGAGTCTCTGTCTTAGGGGGAGGAGTCTATGTATCAGGGGGAGGAGTCTCTGTTTTAGGAGGAGGAGTCTATGTATCAAGGGGTGGAGTCTCTGTCTTAGGGGAGGAGTCTCTGTTTTAGGGGGAGGAGTCTCTGTATCAAGGGGAGGAGTCTCTGTATCAGGGGGAGGAGTCTCTGTTTTAGGGGAGGAGTCTCTGTATCAGGGGGAGGAGTCTCTGTCTTAGGGGAGGAGTCTCTGTCTTAGGGGAGGAGTCTCTGTATCAGGGGGAGGAGTCTCTGTTTTAGGGGGAGGAGTCTCTGTCTTAGGGGAGGAGTCTATGTATCAAGGGGTGGAGTCTCTGTCTTAGGGGGAGGAGTCTCTGTATCAGGGGGAGGAGTCTATGTATCAGGGGGAGGAGTCTCTGTATCAGGGGGAGGAGTCTCTGTTTTAGGGGGAGGAGTCTATGCATAAGGGGGAGGAGTCTATGTATCAGGAGGAGGAGTCTATGTATCAAGGGGTGGAGTCTCTGTCTTAGGGGGAGGAGTCTCTGTTTTAGGGGGAGGGGTCTCTGTACCAGGGGGAGGAGTCTCTGTTTTAGGGGGAGGAGTCTCTGTATCAAGGGGAGGAGTCTCTGTATCAGGGGGAGGAGTCTCTGTTTTAGGGGGAGGAGTCTATGTATCGGGGGAGGAGTCTATGTATCGGGGGAGGAGTCTCTGTTTTAGGGGGAGGAGTCTCTGTATCAAGGGGAGGAGTCTCTGTTTTAGGGGGAGGAGTCTCTGTCTAGGGGAGGAGTCTCTGTTTTAGGGGGAGGAGTCTCTGTATCAGGGGGAGGAGTCTATGTATCAGGGGAGGAGTCTATGTATAAGGGGGAGGAGTCTCTGTTTTAGGGGGAGGAGTCTATGTATAAGGGGGAGGAGTCTATGTATCAGGAGGAGGAGTCTCTGTATCAGGGGGAGGAGTCTATGTATCAGGAGGAGGAGTCTATGTATCAAGGGGTGGAGTCTCTGTCTTAGGGGGAGGAGTCTCTGTCTTAGGGGAGGAGTCTATGTATAAGGGGGAGGAGTCTCTGTCTTAGGGGGAGGAGTCTATGTATCAAGGGGTGGAGTCTCTGTCTTAGGGGAGGAGTCTCTGTATCAGGGGGAGGAGTCTCTGTCTTAGGGGAGGAGTCTATGTATCAAGGGGTGGAGTCTCTGTCTTAGGGGGAGGAGTCTCTGTATCAGGGGGAGGAGTCTATGTATCGGGGGAGGAGTCTCTGTTTTAGGGGGAGGAGTCTCTGTATCAAGGGGAGGAGTCTCTGTATCAGGGGGAGGAGTCTCTGTTTTAGGGGAGGAGTCTCTGTATCAGGGGGAGGAGTCTCTGTCTTAGGGGAGGAGTCTCTGTATCAGGGGGAGGAGTCTCTGTTTTAGGGGGTGGAGTCTATGTATCAAGGGGTGGAGTCTCTGTCTTAGGGGGAGGAGTCTCTGTTTTAGGGGGAGGAGTCTCTGTCATGGGGTGGAGTCTCTCTATCAGGGGGAGGAGTCTCTGTCTTAGGGGAGGAGTTTATGTATCAAGGGGTGGAGTCTCTGTCTTAGGGGGAGGAGTCTCTGTATCAGGGGGAGGAGTCTATGTATAAGGGGGAGGAGTCTCTGTATCAGGGGGAGGAGTCTATGTATCAGGGGGAGGAGTCTGTCACATGTGTGTGCACGTGCACATTTACACATGCACATGCACAAACACACACACACACACACACACGCATACGCACGTGCACACACACAAACGCACACTTAGACACGTCTCTTCTGTAGTTCAAACTCCTTTGTCCTTCATATGTATCCTTTCGAAGTAGGTTCCACGCATAAAGCCCTTTAAATGACCCTTTTGGAGAAAGAAACACAGGAATAGCCTTCTTTTGCGGAGTTAAGACGAAATACGGATTTTTGCTATAAAAGGAATTCCTTCAGTCAAAACAAGTTCAAACTCCTTTGTCCTTCATATGTATCCATTCGAAGTAGGTTCCACGCATAAAGCCCTTTAAATGACCTTTTTGGAGAAAGAAACACAGGAATAGCCTTCTTTTGCGGAGTTAAGACGAAATACGGATTTTTGCTATAAAAGGAATTCCTTCAGTCAAAACAAGTTCAAACTCCTTTGTCCTTCATATGTATCCATTCGAAGTAGGTTCCACGCATAAAGCCCTTTAAATGACCTTTTTGGAGAAAGAAACACAGGAATAGCCTTCTTTTGCGGAGTTAAGACGAAATACGGATTTTTGCTATAAAAGGAATTCCTTCAGTCAAAACAAGTTCAAACTCCTTTGTCCTTCATATGTATCCATTCGAAGTAGGTTCCACGCACAAACCCCTTTAAATGACCTTTTATTGAGAAAGAAACACAGGAAATCAAATGTAATGTAAAAAAATGACACATGAATGGAAATAATGTATGTCAATTTCAAATTTCAAATAATGTCATGTAAATCGAAATATAATGTAAATACATAAAAAGCTTGTTGCATATCTGCAACTGTGGGTGCTACAAGTTTAAACACTCACCTGGCAGGCCCCTAACCCTAACTCTAACTCTAACTCTAACCCTAACTCTAACTCTAACTCTAACTCTAACCCTAACTCTAACTCTAACTCTAACTCTAACTCTAACTCTAACTCTAACCCTAACTCTAACCCTAACCCTAACTCTAACTCTAACTCTAACCCTAACTCTAACTCTAACCCTAACTCTAACTCTAACTCTAACCCTAACTCTAACTCTAACTCTAACCCTAACTCTAACTCTAACTCTAACTCTAACCCTAACTCTAACTCTAACTCTAACTCTAACCCTAACTCTAACTCTAACTCTAACCCTAACTCTAACCCTAACTCTAACTCTAACTCTAACCCTAACTCTAACTCTAACTCTAACTCTAACTCTAACCCTAACCCTATCCCCAGCCTTAACCCTAACCCTAACCCTAACCGGTCCCATATATATTTACATGATCAATTAATTAATAGCTTAAACCTCATTTTATAACGTTTTGTTTCATTATTGACATTGTTAAGCCCTTATGATGAGTAAAAATGCTGCATGACAATGCTTTATAAATAAAAGTTTTATTACAACCAGTTCAATGATCACAAAATAGCACCACTTCCACAAAAACAACTTCAGATCAGTTCAACAGTTAGAAATACCAACAGCCACCACAACACGAAACAGTATCAAAGCAGCTTCATCACCAAAAAAAGGGGGGGGGCCACCATACAGTGATCCAATACGGCGCTATTAATGAAAGTATGAAACTCTGAAGGATAAAAAACATGTCAACCACTCGAGAGGAAGAACTGACTGTGTTAAACCACTCAAAGAGCGTTGAGAAACACCAGCTGTTTGAGCTTGGAGGGAGAGGGAGAGGGAGAGAAAGGAGAGGGGGGGGGGGGGGGGGGAGAGGAGAAAAAAAAGAGCGGGGGAGAGAGAAAGAGAAAGAGATTCAGAGCGGAATGTAGCGATTTGCCGAGACGAAGTGGAGGCACATTACGCTACATCCCGCGAAGGGACACGCCCCCGCGCGTGCGGCAGGGTCTTCGCCAGCCGCTCGCTCTATTTATGTCCCTCTGAGCTCGCGCCCCTCTGACTCACGGTTGCGCCAGCAGAGCGGGAAAAGGCTTCAAACTGCCTTTTCATTCACACACACACAACAGCTCTGCCCCGGCTGGCTGGGAAGTCCTCGCTGGGGCTCCTGCTGCTGCTGCCGCTGCTTCACCTCCTTCGGCTTTTCCTCTGCCACACACAGGCATGATGGGAAATGTAGTCTCTTCTTCTCTTCTTTATCATTGAATTAAGTAAGGTAAGATTTTCCCCCCATCTGTACAAGTCATTTGCATTTTAAAATAATGAACTAACATTCAGTCAGGTATTTATACAACAACCAAGTCACACTGTAAGAGAATTTAAACTGAGTTTGTCCATTGTCTTGCAGGTCTTGATTTGAGAATTGTGATGATTGGAAAAACTGCTGTGGGCAAAAGTGCAGTTGGAAACACCATTCTTGGAGAAACGAAATTCAAATCTAGTCCCGCTGCAAGTTCAGTGACAGAAGCCTGTGAAAAAGGAGTCGCTCTCTGGGGTAACAGAGTAGTTAGTGTGGTTGACACGCCAGGGATCCCGGACACTTCCAAAACGGAAGATTTCATAAAAAGAGAAATAGTGAAATGTGTCAAAGTCTCCTGTCCTGGTCCACATGTCTTCCTGCTGGTGATCCAAATTGGCCGATTCACCAAAGAAGAGAAGAACTCTGTGGAAGCACTACAGGAGCTGTTTGGTCCAAAAGCCAACCAGTTCATGATTGTGCTGTTTACCCGTGGTGGTGATCTTGGAGCCATGACCATACAGGAATATGTACGTGAAGGTGACCCGGGGCTTCAACGAGTTATCCAACGTTGTGGCGGAAGGTTCCTAGTCTTTGACAACATGAGCAAGGACAGAAAACAGGTAACGCAACTTCTGGAGATGGTCGACAACGTGGTGGCAGCAAACGGGGGGACACATTACACAGATGCAATGTATAAAGAGGTAGAGTTAGCTCAGAAAATGGGGCGAGGTGACATGGATGAAGAATTCATGAAGGCTCTGATCCAACGCATCTTACTTTTTCATTTGATTCTTGCAAGAGAATAAATGACCATGGTGGATTGTCTAGACTCATAATCAAGACCTAGAAAGATTTTGTTTGCTACCTTTGTAAGCAAACAGAGGAGGTTCGGCAAAGTTAGAACACACTGTGTAGACAGAGGGGGAGTACAGCATTGCTTCAAATCATTTATTAGTCAAAATTGAGGAAACCTTGAGCTGTTGATTGTTATGGGGGAAATATGTGGTTTCTATTATACTGAGAGTGTGATATGCTGATAATAAAACATAGTTTAGTTCTGGTAGATATAATGTTAATTTGATAAGAAGCCAATAATCATGGCGGTTTCTCGTATTTTATAATCGTGGTATTCAATATGTTAGGATTTAGCTTTGTGGTGTAGAAAATGACTTATTGATAGAATGTATTCCTTACAAAGTAATACATGATGATGGTGATAGAAAAGTATTTACTTTTAATGTTTCTTGTTATTAAATTGAACTGACAAAGTCACAAAAGCAATTAGATTTGATCTAACTGTCTTTCTTTTCCCATATGTTGTAATTTTATCATCCATTCAGCAATAAGAGTAACTGTAAAACTACACGTGTATAATATGTAGATGCAAGTGATGTCTAAGCTAGCAGCCTTTTTAATACGTTGGCTCTGAGCAATTTAAATAATGATCCTTTTTTTAAAAAGTTAGCGAATGCTGTGGCAGACGTCACAAACTTTCACCGGGAAGGAAGCGACCAGAAGTGTCTCCTCCATAGTGATTTATCCACCTCACATTACTGAGCTTCATCCAACCTTCTTAAAGGAGAAGATTTGTGCTTAGCATTGCATTTAAAAATCCTTCAATTTAAAAGACCTTTTAAAGATCAATAAGATAAAATAAGATTTTTTAAAAATTGCATGATAAACTACAGAGAGTATTTTATGAACGCACTTGCATGCACATATACACAGCACAGTGGGATTAAACTGATTTGGTTGTTTTAGCTGAGAAACATGTTTATTTTGTTGTACTCATGATTCTGTGATTATTAAAGTCATGTCTGATTTACCTGCTTGTTCTTTACCTTTAAACTAAATAAATGTGAGTGAATATTCAGCTCTCCTACTTCATTTTCTTTATTTGCAATAAGACACAACATTGCACTTGTTCATCAGAGAAACCAGTTGAACATCATGAATCAATTAACTGTTTTGTTTAGAGAACTTTGACATAAACACAGTTATGCTTTACTTTATGGGTATTTATTTATAATATATTTTGAATTAAATCTTAAGAGCATTATTTAAAAAAGATCTCTCATAAATTTAATTGTTTTATGTATTATTGTCTTTCACAATATCATCTACACACTCAAAAAAAAGATCTGGTTGCCAGTCCAGGGTCACACTCACACTCACTCCCAGGAAGCCAGAGAACCCACGCTTACACGGGGAGAACATGCAAACTCCACACAGAAAGGTCCAAGCTGGGAATCAAACCTTTCTGTGGCTTTTGTTAGTTCTGTTTGGAAACCCTTATTATTGAAATATCAAAGCCACTGCTGCCATCTACTGGCTAACAAAACATTGACATGAAAAAGGATTAGCAGGTGATTTTGTTATTTAGAAAAGAATCTCCATTATTAATCTGATTATTATTAAATAATAATAATAATAATAATAATAATCGTAATAACACAAGCAAACTATCATAAAACAAATACAAACAATCTTAACCTAAAATTGCCAAAGGTATGACTTCATCTTGAGGTACAATTGAACTAATAAGATTTTTGTGTCGCAAACGGTTTATTGTTTTGATGTTTACAATTTAATATCGGCAAACAACTATTTCATAAACATTCTTTATAAACAATAATGTAATATTTTGTAATATATGTAATATAATGCAAAGTTGCCGCTGCACATTTGAAAGTGATCAGTATAAACAACAAACTCTCTCATCTGTCCATCTTCCCACACACTTGATCAAATTCAGGGTTACTATGGTGCATGTTGCAGCTAACACTGGCCGATCTAAATGAATTCAAACTTCATTTCTAATAGTCCTAATATATCAGTCCTTATATTTGTAACAGCTCCCACAGTGAAGTTTAAACATTAGCTAAAGAGAGCAATCACCTACAGACTGAAAGTTCACAGAAAAAGACTCAGTGAGTTGGATTCTTAGTCGTTTTTAATAGCATTTATTTAATTATGACACTTGACATCATGAAACATGTTGCCCAGATGAGTAGAAATTCTGTGCTTTGTCTTATAAAACAATAAGCTCTCCACATCAAACAATGATTTACTGACCAAATTATCTTTATGATCCAGGAATAAATGCCCAGGCAACGTTTGACCTCATGGAAAATCCTGGAAAAGTTACTTTATGTTAATGGTGGACAGTACAGGAAGTCACTCTTACCTAAACTATCCTTGGTGTCGTATTCAAGGACACACAGTAGTGATGTCCATGCAAAGCTTCTTGACATTGAGAGAAAAAAACAACAACAACCAGTTTTCAAGCATTGGTAACAATAACCACACCAACTCCTTGTTATAGGCTTTGTGGTGCAACTTGTTGCGTCTCTCCCTGGAAACTACAGACAATTTTAAGAGCGAGCCAAAGAGGTTTTTACATGTTGAAAAGATTCACCATTGTGAGGAGAAAAATCAGGGAAAACAGACAGACTAGTACTGACTAATCCACCTCGAAGGATGTGTTACTCACCACTTCCTGTTGGGTCAAATATACATCATTAAACATAAATGCAGATCAATTTGGCTTTATGACTGTCCTATATTACCAGTCCTTAAAGTCATCCACCACATTTTGAGCAGGAACATGATTTATTTCAGGCAGTTCATCTCTGTTTTTTTTTTTTTAGAAGAGCAGCAACCTTTTAAGGCCAGAAACTGATTTTGCAGGAGAATTCCAGCGCTGGTTCGTCCCTGTGAAATGTAGATTCATCCGCTGGGATCTTTACAAGGAAATATTCCCCAGAGAGTTTCTGAAATACCTACAGATGATCAGAGGCACTGTCGGGGTTCAGAAACCCCTCATGAAGATGTTGAGAGCCATTTATACTTTGTGAGTTTGCGTTCCAGTGTTAGCGTGACGAGTCTGAAATACAGCCGCTCCTCTGGGTTTCCTCCAAAATCCAAAGAATGCCCATTCTGAAATCAGTCATTTTAAGGCAAAGCTGTGATCCTTTTACGAAAAAAAAAAAAAATAAAATCCTAATGAGACTTTTCTGTTTCTCAGAAACGTGCAGTTCCTCATAAGTGTGTTTTGTTAGTGCCTTGTTAGTTAAGGTGTTTCAGGTTGTTGTGCCTGATAGTGCTCAGTGTGATCGAGTGCCAGTGAGGAGGAATGAGCGTCCATCGGTGCTGCAGACGGCCGAACATGTGCTCTAGTGCAGGTTACTGTCCTGCTGCTGCATCTGAAACACGGCGAACATGTTTAGCATTAGAGGATGAGACACAGAGGCCATAAAGTTCAACAGGAAAATGAATTAAATAAGACCTTTTAACAACCCCGTTCCAAAAAGATCGGGATGCTGCGTAAAATGTCAATAAAAATAAATTAAACAAGCTTTTTTGGACATTTGAAGAGGTTTTTAAGCCAATTTCAAGATCACTTTTTTATCCCAAAAGTCCTAAATATCACATCTTATTTCAAGAAATCTTTACAAGCCGATTTTCACTAGTTCCATTGGCAGATTTTTTTTGCTTATTTCAAGCAAAAACGTCTTGTATTTGTTGTTTTTTTTACTTATTTTTGGAGGGGCATTTTTTCCAGTGCAGTTTAAACAAACTATAATTCAACAGTCATATGATAAAAGCCTTTCTGTTATTTGTTTTCTCTGTTTTCAACGGTTGGGCTTGTAAACAGTTTATCAGGAGCTAGCGGAAGTGAACCTCTGGCTCCATCTGGTGTCTGTTTTTATCAGCGCATGTGATGTTTAGTTTTGATGACCAACCTTTGACCAGGTTCAGCTCCGTCACCTCTTCTGGGTCGTTTCTGGGCTTCGAGGTTCTTCCTGCAGATGGAGAGAGATTGAGATTGTGATTGAACCTTTTCATTAAATGCCAGCCTTAAGTAGAAATCAGCCAGAAAACAAGGGGGACCAGAAACAAACAGTGTGACTTGTACATGTATGTTGCAACTGTGCAATTGAAAATCTTTTCTCTCAACATCTTTTACCTCTCAGCTTTAGGTAGGTCAGCATTCCTGCCAGAGCTAGAACCAGCAGTGCAGCCACCAGACCGATGACCCACCAATAAGAGGTTTCCTCTGATGCTCTTTGCTGATCTGCAAAAGGTAACAAACACACACACACACAGACTTCTAAGAAAAAATGCACTCTCCATCCAAAGGTATATTTCTGTTGTAGCATAAACATCCCCAGAAGCAGGGCTAAATCTCACCAGACTTTCAACTATTCTACTCGGCAGCTCAGTCCAGAACCATTTGGATTATTAAGAAAAAACCCATGGAAAGAGCTGAGCATTGAAGCTTTTATTATATACTCCTGTCATAATCTAAAGAAAAATGTTAAACTCTAAAATATTATATGAAATCAGTGTGAAGTCTCTCAGTATACAAATGTCCATTTGAATTGTTTGCTGCCTGCAGTACTGAGAGTTGGTGTTCCTAAAGACTGGTTCAGCAGAGGTTTATAATAACCGTAATCACTTCAAATCCTTCAAACAGACGAGATCCACTTCTGGGTTTCCCTTTGTACTTTCTTAAATACGTATCTGTAATTTAGAGATTATATAGCAGTCCAACAAGAGTTCAATCATGCAGAGAATTTTCTGATTGTTATTGTGATGCAAGAAAAGTGTAATCCCAAAGGTTTTCTGTCCTTTCAATCTGCTGAGAATCTCAAAGAAAATGAAGCTCCTCATACACTGGAAAAAATGCCCCTCCAAAAATAAGTTAAAAAACAGCAAATAAAAGACGTTTTTGCTTGAAATAAGCAAAATAAATCTGCCAATGGAACTAGTGAAAATCGGCTTGTGAAGATTTCTTGAAATAAGATGTGAAATTTAGGACTTTTGAGATAAAAGTGATCTTGAAATGAGCTTAAAAACCTCTTCAAATGTCAAAAAAAAGCTTGTTTCATATGATATGTGACTCAAAACAATTTGTTTTCAAGACTTTTTCATTTAACAAGATATTCCAGATGTATTGTCTTCCAACAAGTCCCCATATCTGGCTGAAATGGTGCTTGTTAGGCAGGTGTGTCTGGTATTAAGTGTAATGAGATACTTTGACTAGAAATGAGACAAATATACTCGGTAAGACTTTGATTTTTTTCCAGTGTGCAACAACTGAAGAGGGGCGGAGTCTGAATCTGGGCGCTGTGAAAGTTCTCAAATGTTCTACTGATAGCTGGGGTTAAAATTTGTTCAGATCAGTCTCAAACACAGGGTTTTCCTGACCTCTCAAAGTCTTTACGGGATCAGCAGCAGCCACCCAGATCATAGTTTCACATGTGCGGCTGACAAAAGGGGACTCTGGACACCACAGCAGTAAAAACAGAGCGAATCCTTTAACATGTTTGCGCTGTTGGGTTCATGACCTCACCTTCAGGACCGTGGATGGTCACTTCACTGCGTTCGGTGTGTGAGCTGTACGGCACGGAGAACTCGCAGGTGTAGCTGCCCGTGTGCTCCAAGTGTTTGGGGTCCATCAGTCGTAGGGCGCCGTCTCCAAACGGGACCCTGAAGTTGTCCAGCTCCATGTGGTTGTCCCATGGCGGCGTGGAGATGCTGCGCCCCGACCGGCTGTCGTAGGGGATGATGCGTGAAAACTCCTCGCCGTTGGAGAAGGTCCACTGGAGGGAGGGATTGTTCAGGTAAGTAGGAGCACTGCAGGGGATGGTCAGATCTTTCCCTTGAGTTCCTCTTATTTCTGCCAGGGAGCAAAGGTAGCAGCATATTCAGCACATATGAATGAGGAGTTCTTTTACTGGACTGTATTAGCAATAAAACTACACTATAGTTAGATTTTTATAACAAATTTGCATGGATCTACCTAATAAAGCTGCCTAATAAACAAAACCAGTGACGAAAAAGTCTGAATATTTTTTGCAGTGATGCAGGTTCATCAAACCCTTCAGAAAATTGGAAAAAGTGAATGCAAATTCTTTCTTATTTTCATTCATTTTCATTTCTGAGACAGAAACAAATAACCCTCCCGTTGTCTCGCGGGTCAAAAGTGAGCCACTACCATGTTTAGCTGTAGAAAAAATACCTTCAACTATCTTTTTCCACCTTGAAATTTTCTGACTTTTCCTAAAGAGACCCCGTCATTAGAAAAAGTCATACTTTATTTTTGTTGATGTTTCCATGTGGGCTGTACACCACTAGGGGACAAAGAATGGGCCTCATGCAAGAAGCGTTCGTACGCACAGATTTCTTCTTAAATCGTCCGTACCAGTGATTTAAGAGAATTTGTGCATTCACCAATCTTTTCGTATTTTACGTTTTCTTTCAGGTACGATGATGGGCCAGTTGATGAGTCTGTCAGGGATGGGGTTCTCATTAAACTCCCAACAGCTGAAAATGAATAAGGAAAGAAAGAGGAGAGAAAATGTTTATTTTACATGTATTTTACATTTATTCTACATATTTTACATGGCCAGCTGCCAAACATGACCAATTAATGAGGTTAGATAAATATGATTCATTCTGGTACAACAAACATTTTTACATTAGTATGACGTTAAGAATTAAGACAGAAAAAAAAAAATCTTTCAAACAAATGGACGATAATTAGGAAAGCCTGTTTTAGGAAAGATTCTCGTATTTGTTAGTGTTACTGGATATGATTTACCATTCTCAAAATGAAAAACTGCAAGATGATGCATGTCAAAACCTTCATTCCACGTGCACTAGCACGTGCGCGCGCACACACACACACACACACACACACACACACACACACACGTAGCTAGCTAACAACAGTGACGCTTAGCTAGCTAACGACAGTACAGTACAGGTTAGCTAGCAAACGACAGTACAGTACAGGTTAGCTAGCTAACGACAGTACAGTACAGTACAGGTTAGCTAGCTAACGACAGTACAGTACAGGTTAGCTAGCAAACGACAGTACAGTACAGGTTAGCTAGCTAACGACAGTACAGTACAGGTTAGCTAGCTAACGACAGTACAGTACAGGTTAGCTAGCAAACGACAGTACAGTACAGGTTAGCTAGCTAACGACAGTACAGTACAGGTTAGCTAGCTAACGACAGTACAGTACAGGTTAGCTAGCAAACGACAGTACAGTACAGGTTAGCTAGCTAACGACAGTACAGTACACGTTAGCTAGCTAACGACAGTACAGTACACGTTAGCTAGCTAACAACAGTACAGCACATGTTAGCTAGCTCAGTGGTTCCCAAACGGTGTGCCGTGGGATTTTGACAGCCATATATCATTATTGCAATATACAACTACACAAAAACAATATTTTTTTAATTTACTATATCAGTACTTTGTATGCACTCATTTCATAATACAGAGGGAAATTCTATACTAAAAACAATTATTTTAAAAATATAAAGGAGCGTGACACATCAAAGGCTGAAGAACAACATTAAGACAGAGAAACACTCTAGCGAGAAAATGGAGCGCTTTCTTGTGCGGAGCAAACGACCAGCCACCAGTCCAGAGACTGCCGAAAGCCCACCACCACCACCACAGGAAAACAAAAGAAGGAAACTGTCAGCAGGCAGTATAATGAAAGCTACCTGTCTCATGGTTTCACTTGGACCGCCGGGGATGCTAACCGCCCTCAGCCTGAGCGCGTCCTCTGTCGGGAGAAGTTAGCTAATGCTATGCACGGTGTGGGTGTGTGGTTGCTGCAATACAAGCACAATAATACATAATGATTGGAAATGAAGTACAACTTAAACATAAGAATACACCTGAGCTACATATATCTAACCAAATAACAACTGAAATACAGCTCAAGATTAGTTTGGAATGTAAAGTCAGCATGAATCAATTAAACTTGAATGAGAATAAATCAATGCTTAGATGCAACAAAAGAGGGGCATGCACTGTGACTGATCAATTAACATACAGTATGCAATGTATAAACCAAAGAGATGAGCAATACAGCTACATACACGTTTCAGGCTATAGCTAGTTAGCGGCTAGCCCCACGTTACTCATTTGTGGCTAAATGTTCCCCATATTATACAAACCGATGGCAAAACTACTGCTAAGTCATCAAAGTAGACTCACGGATAAACACAAACATCAACATAGTGTAACACATAAGTAAATCAACATAACTCACGGCTTAATGGACGCACACACCACAGAGATCGTTCAGCCGATGTTTTGCGCTGAACCGATCTGCGTCTTTGTGGTGCATTCAAGGACCTTGGCAGGGTGGGAATTCACATGCGCAGCAATTATTAACAGAAAGAAACACACAGAGACAACCTTTTGTACATCTTCCACGTTGAGAGAAACTTGGCCTTCTTCAAAAGAGCGCGGGATCTGAACCAGAGGCCGTTTGTTGGATTGTGTGAAAGTGTCTGAAAAGGCAATGGAGGCTAGTTACATGCTAGCGGAGCTCATTGCAAAGCAGAAGAAACCTCACACAATAGCGGAGACACTCACCCTCCCCGCTTGCAAAAAAATTGTAGGTGTCATGCTGGGTCCAGATGAGCTATCCAAAGTGCCGTCGTCTGATAACACAATGAAAAGAAGGATCGACGACATGTCAGGAGACATTGAGCAACATTTGACAGAGAAACCACAGGCGAGCGGCAGATTGTCCCTACAACTGCACGCATCTGCTGCCATAAGTGGGGCCGCAGCCCGACTTCTGGCAAACGTCAGATATGTTGATGGTGACTCTATCAAAGAGACTTTTTTTTTCTGGAAAGAAATGGAAAGCCATACAACGGGAGAAGAAATATTCAGGGTTACCGATAAGTATTTAGAAGAGAACAATCTGAGCTGGAATGTGTGCGTCAGTCTTTGCGCAGATGGTGCGGCAGGCATGACGGGGAGAGTGAAAGGATTTATTGCTCAGGTGAAAGCACAAAATCCACATATTGTGACAAACCACTGCATTTTGCACCGAGAGGCATTAGTTGCAAAAACCATGCCCCCGGAGTTGACCGAGGTGCTGAATCAGGCTGTGCAGAGGCGGGTGAATTACACTGAAATCTCGCCTCTTCTCCCAGCTGTGCGCCGAGATGGGAGCCGACCACCAAAGCCTGATCCTCCACACAGAGGTGCGCTGGCTGTCACGGGGGAAAGTCCTATCCCGTCTTTATGAACTTCGGGAAGAGCTTTTTGAATGTTCACGCTGTCCCACATAAGGACAAGCTCGCGGATGAGAGGCGGTGCGCCAGGCTGGCTCACCTTGCGGACATATTTGGACGTCTGAACGAGTTGAACGTCAAGCTTCAGGGCAGGAATGAAAATATTTTATCATCCACAGACAAGATTCTGTGAGGGGTTTATGGGCAAAATGATTCTTTGGGACAGGGCTCCATGGAGATGTTCCCGCTGGCATCAGCTGCGCCACAGGCAGCTATGGAGCGCGCTGTATGTGCCGAACACCTTAAGACCTTAAAAGACAGGTTTGAGCGCTATTTTCCACGTGTGGCTGACATCGAGGACTATGACTGGATCCGAGACCCATTCAACCAGGAATCCTCAACAGAAAAGCTCACTATGAAAGAGAGAGAGAGAGGAGTGCGCAGAGCTCCGTGTGGACCCCACACTGAAACTCAAATGTAGTGAGCTCCCTCTGGATCAGTTTTGGTTGGCTTCTGCATCGGAGCTTGTCCAACCACGCCATTGAGCAACTGCTTCTTTTCCCCACTACCTGCCTGTGTGAGTTGGCGTTCTCCTCTCTAGTTCACATGAAGAACAACAGGAGGTCGCGGCTCTCGGTTGAACAGGACTTGCGAGTGGCCCTGTCCTCAGTGCCACCGAGGATTAAAGAAACCTGCGCGCCCCGACAGGCACATGTATCTCACTAATTGGAAGTAGGCAAAAATATTTACAATAGCACGTTTCAATGCTGATTACTGAAATGTTACTTTTATCATTTATAGTTCATGGGCAGTGCAGCTTCATTGCATTGGCAGTTCTCTGTGCTGAATTTATGCGTTCTGAGTTTCCTTTGCATAATATTTGATTTTGTAACCTGTCTGGTTTATATGAGTGTGTTGTTGCTTTGATGAAGCCTAATTTGATCAAGTTTCAATTTTTAAAAAATAAATATTTCGTAAATAAACATTTCACGAGTAATATAATTGTCTTTGTCACATTTTTTTGGCATTAGAAAATAATTATGCACATTTACAGATATTTGCACACGCACGTGCACACGCACATGCACACACACGTGCACACATATGCACGTGCACAAACACAAATGCACTAGCACGTGCACAAAAACACGTGCACGTTCAAACACACATGCACACGTACGTGCACACAAACATGAACTAGCACGTGCACACACATGCACACGCACGTGCACACACACATGCACACGCACGCGCGCACACACGTGCACACGCACGTGCACACACACACACGTACACTAGCACGTGCACACACACGCGCACGTGCACACACACACACATGCACACACACACACACACACGTGCACACGCACAGACGTGCACTAGCATGTGCACACACACATGCACACGCTCGTGCACTACCACGTGCACACACATGCACATGCACACGCACACAAACACACGTGCACTAGCACGTGCACACACACATGCACACGCACACACATGAACACGCACGTGCACTAGCACGTCCACACACATGCACACGCAATTGCACGCACGTGCACACACACGTGCACACGCACGTGCACAAACACACATGCACACGCACTTGCACGCACGTGCACACACACGTGCACACGCACGTGCACACAAACAAATGCACTAGCACGTACACACACACGCACGTGCACAAACACACGTGCACTAGCACGTACACACACATGCACACGCACGTGCACACACACATGCATTAGCACGTGCACACGAACGTGCTTACACACATGCATTAGCACTTGCACGCACGTGCACACACGTGCACACGCACGTGCACACACACATGCACACGCACACACATGAACACGCACGTGCACAAGCACGTCCACACACATGCACACGCACGTGCACACACATGCACACGCACGTGCACTAGCACGTGCACACACACACATGCACACGCACACACACATGCACACGCACAAGCACAGACGTGCACTAGCATGTGCACACACATATGCACACGCTCGTGCACTACCACGTGCACACACACACAAACATGCACACGCACACACATGAACACGCACGTGCACTAGCACGTACACACACATGCACACGCACGTGCACACACACATGCATTAGCACGTGCACACGAACGTGCTTACACACATGCATTAGCACTTGCACGCACGTGCACACACGTGCACACGCACGTGCACACACACATGCACACGCACACACATGAACACGCACGTGCACTAGCACGTCCACACACATGCACACGCACGTGCACACACATGCACACGCACGTGCACTATTACGTGCACACACACACATGCACACGCACACACATGAACACGCACGTGCACTAGCACGGCCAAACACATGCACACGCACGTGCACACGCACGTGCACACGCACGTGCACACACACATGCATTAGCACGTGCACACGCACGTGCACAAACACACATGCACTAGCACGTGCACACACACAAATGCACTAGCACGTACACACGAACGTGCACACACACATGCACACGCACACACACATGCACACGCACGCGCGCACACACGTGCACACACACACGTACACTAGCACGTGCACACACACGTGCACGTGCACACACACACATGCACACACATGCACACGTGCACACACACAAGCACAGACGTGCACTAGCATGTGCACACACACATGCACACGCTCGTGCACTACCACGTGCACACACATGCACATGCACACACACACATGCACACGCACACAAACACACGTGCACTAGCACGTGCACACACACATGCACACGCACACAAATGAACAGGCACGTGCACTAGCACGTCCACACACATGCACACGCACGTGCACACACATGCACACGCATGTGCACACACATGCACACGCACGTGCGCACACAAACATGCACACGCACGTGCACACACACATGCACTAGCACGTGCACACGAACGTGCTTAGACACATGCACACACACTTGCACGCACGTGCACACGCACGTGCACACACACACATGAACACGCACGTGCACACACACAAATGCACAAGCACGTGCACACACACGTACACTAGCACGTGCACACACATGCGCACGTGCACACACACACATGCACTAGCACGTGCACACACACAAATGCACTAGCACACACATACGCACGTGCACAAACACACGTGCACTGGCACGTGCACACACACACATGCACACGCACGTGCACACACACGTGCACACACACGTACACTAGCATGTGCACACACACAAATGCACACACACACGTGCACACGCACAAGCACAGACGTGCACTAGCATGTGCACACACACATGCACACGCTCGTGCACTACCACGTGCACACACATGCACATGCACACACACACACATGCACACGCACACAAACACACGTGCACTAGCACGTGCACACACACATGCACGTGCACACACACAAATGCACACACACACACACATGCACACGCACAATACAGACGTGCACACGCTCGTGCACTACCACGTGCACACACATGCACATGCGCACACACACACACGCACACAAACACACATGCACTAGCACGTGCACACACACATGCACACGCACACACATGAACACGCACGTGCACTAGCACGTCCACACACATGCACACGCACGTGCACACGAACGTGCTTACACACATGCACACGCACTTGCACGCACGTGCACACACACGTGCACACGCACGTGCACAAACACACATGCACTAGCACGTGCACACACACAAATGCACTAGCACGTACACACACATGCACAAACACACGTGCACTAGCACGTGCACACACAGACGCACGCACACAAACACACGTGCACTAGCACGTGCACACACATGCACACGCACACACATGAACACGCACGTGCACTAGCACGTCCACACAAATGCACACGCACGTGCACACACATGCACACGCACGTGCACTAGCACGTGCACACACACATGCACACGTGCACACACGTGCACACGCACGTGCACACACACACGTGCACACACACACGTACACTAGCACGTGCACACACACGCGCACGTGCACACACACACATGCACACACACACGTGCACACGCACATGCACAGACGTGCACTAGCATGTGCAAAAACATGCACACGCACGTGCACTACCACGTGCACACACACATGCACACGCACACACACACGTGCACTAGCACGTGCACACACACAAATGCACTAGCACACACATACGCACTTGCACAAACACACGCGCACTGGCACGTGCACACACACACATGCACACGCACGTGCACACACATGTGCACACACGTGCACACACACGTGCACACACACAAATACACAAGCACGTGCACACACACGTACACTAGCACGTGCACACACACGCGCACGTGCACACACACACATGCACACACACACGTGCACACGCACATGCACAGACGTGCACTAGCATGTGCACACACATGCACACGCACGTGCACTACCACGTGCACACACATGCACACGCACGTGCACTACCACGTGCACACACATGCACACACACACGTGCACTAGCACGTGCACACACACAAATGCACGAGCACACACATACGCACGTGCACAAACATGCACACGCACGTGCACACACACGTGCACTAGCACGTGCACACACACGTGCACAAGCACGTGCAAAAACACACATGCACTACCACGTGCACACACATGCACTAGCACGTTCACACATACACGAGGAGTCTATGCCTAAGGAAGGAGGAGTCTCTGTATCAAGGGGAGGAGTCTCTGTATTAGGGGGAGGAGTCTCTGTCTTAGGGGAGGAGTCTCTTTGTCAGGGGGAAGAGTCTTTGGGGAGGAGTCTCTTTCTTGGGGGAGGAGTTTTAGGGGGAGGAGTCTCTTCCTAGGGAGGGAGGAGTCTCTGTCTTGGGGGAGGAGTCTCTGTATTAGGGGGAGGAGTCTCTTTGTCAGGGGGAGGAGTCTCTGTATCAGGGGGGAGGAGTCTCTGTCTTAGGGGTGGAGTATCTTTCTTGGGGGAGGAGTCTTAGGGGGAGGAGTCTCTTCCTAGGGAGTATGTATCAAGGGGTGGAGTCTCTGTCTTAGGGGGAGGAGTCTCTGTTTTAGGGGGAGGAGTCTCTGTCATGGGGTGGAGTCTCTCTATCAGGGGGAGGAGTCTCTGTATCAAGGGGAGGAGTCTCTGTTTTAGGGGGAGGAGTCTCTGTCTAGGGGAGGAGTCTCTGTTTTAGGGGGAGGAGTCTCTGTATCAAGGGGAGGAGTCTCTGTTTTAGGGGGAGGAGTCTCTGTCTAGGGGAGGAGTCTCTGTTTTAGGGGGAGGAGTCTCTGTATCAAGGGGAGGAGTCTCTGTATCAGGGGGAGGAGTCTCTGTGTTAGGGGGAGGAGTCTCTGTCTTAGGGGAGGAGTCTATGTATAAGGGGGAGGAGTCTCTGTCTTAGGGGGAGGAGTCTATGTATCAAGGGGTGGAGTCTCTGTCTTAGGGGGAGGGGTCTCTGTATCAGGGGGAGGAGTCTATGTATAAGGGGGAGGAGTCTCTGTCTTAGGGGGAGGAGTCTATGTATCAAGGGGTGGAGTCTCTGTCTTAGGGGGAGGGGTCTCTGTATCAGGGGGAGGAGTCTATGTATAAGGGGGAGGAGTCTCTGTATCAAGGGGTGGAGTCTCTGTCTTAGGGGGAGGAGTCTATGTATCAGGGGGAGGAGTCTCTGTTTTAGGAGGAGGAGTCTATGTATCAAGGGGTGGAGTCTCTGTCTTAGGGGAGGAGTCTCTGTTTTAGGGGGAGGAGTCTCTGTATCAGGGGGAGGAGTCTCTGTTTTAGGGGAGGAGTCTCTGTATCAGGGGGAGGAGTCTCTGTCTTAGGGGAGGAGTCTCTGTCTTAGGGGAGGAGTCTCTGTATCAGGGGGAGGAGTCTCTGTTTTAGGGGGAGGAGTCTCTGTCTTAGGGGAGGAGTCTATGTATCAAGGGGTGGAGTCTCTGTCTTAGGGGGAGGAGTCTCTGTATCAGGGGGAGGAGTCTATGTATCAGGGGGAGGAGTCTCTGTATCAGGGGGAGGAGTCTCTGTTTTAGGGGGAGGAGTCTATGCATAAGGGGGAGGAGTCTATGTATCAGGAGGAGGAGTCTATGTATCAAGGGGTGGAGTCTCTGTCTTAGGGGGAGGAGTCTCTGTTTTAGGGGGAGGGGTCTCTGTACCAGGGGGAGGAGTCTCTGTTTTAGGGGGAGGAGTCTCTGTATCAAGGGGAGGAGTCTCTGTATCAGGGGGAGGAGTCTCTGTTTTAGGGGGAGGAGTCTATGTATCGGGGGAGGAGTCTATGTATCGGGGGAGGAGTCTCTGTTTTAGGGGGAGGAGTCTCTGTATCAAGGGGAGGAGTCTCTGTTTTAGGGGGAGGAGTCTCTGTCTAGGGGAGGAGTCTCTGTTTTAGGGGGAGGAGTCTCTGTATCAGGGGGAGGAGTCTATGTATCAGGGGAGGAGTCTATGTATAAGGGGGAGGAGTCTCTGTTTTAGGGGGAGGAGTCTATGTATAAGGGGGAGGAGTCTATGTATCAGGAGGAGGAGTCTCTGTATCAGGGGGAGGAGTCTATGTATCAGGAGGAGGAGTCTATGTATCAAGGGGTGGAGTCTCTGTCTTAGGGGGAGGAGTCTCTGTCTTAGGGGAGGAGTCTATGTATAAGGGGGAGGAGTCTCTGTCTTAGGGGGAGGAGTCTATGTATCAAGGGGTGGAGTCTCTGTCTTAGGGGAGGAGTCTCTGTATCAGGGGGAGGAGTCTCTGTCTTAGGGGAGGAGTCTATGTATCAAGGGGTGGAGTCTCTGTCTTAGGGGGAGGAGTCTCTGTATCAGGGGGAGGAGTCTATGTATCGGGGGAGGAGTCTCTGTTTTAGGGGGAGGAGTCTCTGTATCAAGGGGAGGAGTCTCTGTATCAGGGGGAGGAGTCTCTGTTTTAGGGGAGGAGTCTCTGTATCAGGGGGAGGAGTCTCTGTCTTAGGGGAGGAGTCTCTGTATCAGGGGGAGGAGTCTCTGTTTTAGGGGGTGGAGTCTATGTATCAAGGGGTGGAGTCTCTGTCTTAGGGGGAGGAGTCTCTGTTTTAGGGGGAGGAGTCTCTGTCATGGGGTGGAGTCTCTCTATCAGGGGGAGGAGTCTCTGTCTTAGGGGAGGAGTTTATGTATCAAGGGGTGGAGTCTCTGTCTTAGGGGGAGGAGTCTCTGTATCAGGGGGAGGAGTCTATGTATAAGGGGGAGGAGTCTCTGTATCAGGGGGAGGAGTCTATGTATCAGGGGGAGGAGTCTGTCACATGTGTGTGCACGTGCACATTTACACATGCACATGCACAAACACACACACACACACACACACGCATACGCACGTGCACACACACAAACGCACACTTAGACACGTCTCTTCTGTAGTTCAAACTCCTTTGTCCTTCATATGTATCCTTTCGAAGTAGGTTCCACGCATAAAGCCCTTTAAATGACCCTTTTGGAGAAAGAAACACAGGAATAGCCTTCTTTTGCGGAGTTAAGACGAAATACGGATTTTTGCTATAAAAGGAATTCCTTCAGTCAAAACAAGTTCAAACTCCTTTGTCCTTCATATGTATCCATTCGAAGTAGGTTCCACGCATAAAGCCCTTTAAATGACCTTTTTGGAGAAAGAAACACAGGAATAGCCTTCTTTTGCGGAGTTAAGACGAAATACGGATTTTTGCTATAAAAGGAATTCCTTCAGTCAAAACAAGTTCAAACTCCTTTGTCCTTCATATGTATCCATTCGAAGTAGGTTCCACGCATAAAGCCCTTTAAATGACCTTTTTGGAGAAAGAAACACAGGAATAGCCTTCTTTTGCGGAGTTAAGACGAAATACGGATTTTTGCTATAAAAGGAATTCCTTCAGTCAAAACAAGTTCAAACTCCTTTGTCCTTCATATGTATCCATTCGAAGTAGGTTCCACGCACAAACCCCTTTAAATGACCTTTTATTGAGAAAGAAACACAGGAAATCAAATGTAATGTAAAAAAATGACACATGAATGGAAATAATGTATGTCAATTTCAAATTTCAAATAATGTCATGTAAATCGAAATATAATGTAAATACATAAAAAGCTTGTTGCATATCTGCAACTGTGGGTGCTACAAGTTTAAACACTCACCTGGCAGGCCCCTAACCCTAACTCTAACTCTAACTCTAACCCTAACTCTAACTCTAACTCTAACTCTAACCCTAACTCTAACTCTAACTCTAACTCTAACTCTAACTCTAACTCTAACCCTAACTCTAACCCTAACCCTAACTCTAACTCTAACTCTAACCCTAACTCTAACTCTAACCCTAACTCTAACTCTAACCCTAACTCTAACTCTAACTCTAACTCTAACCCTAACTCTAACTCTAACTCTAACTCTAACTCTAACTCTAACTCTAACCCTAACTCTAACCCTAACCCTAACTCTAACTCTAACTCTAACCCTAACTCTAACTCTAACCCTAACTCTAACTCTAACTCTAACCCTAACTCTAACTCTAACTCTAACCCTAACTCTAACTCTAACTCTAACTCTAACCCTAACTCTAACTCTAACTCTAACTCTAACCCTAACTCTAACTCTAACTCTAACCCTAACTCTAACCCTAACTCTAACTCTAACTCTAACCCTAACTCTAACTCTAACTCTAACTCTAACTCTAACCCTAACCCTATCCCCAGCCTTAACCCTAACCCTAACCCTAACCGGTCCCATATATATTTACATGATCAATTAATTAATAGCTTAAACCTCATTTTATAACGTTTTGTTTCATTATTGACATTGTTAAGCCCTTATGATGAGTAAAAATGCTGCATGACAATGCTTTATAAATAAAAGTTTTATTACAACCAGTTCAATGATCACAAAATAGCACCACTTCCACAAAAACAACTTCAGATCAGTTCAACAGTTAGAAATACCAACAGCCACCACAACACGAAACAGTATCAAAGCAGCTTCATCACCAAAAAAAGGGGGGGGGCCACCATACAGTGATCCAATACGGCGCTATTAATGAAAGTATGAAACTCTGAAGGATAAAAAACATGTCAACCACTCGAGAGGAAGAACTGACTGTGTTAAACCACTCAAAGAGCGTTGAGAAACACCAGCTGTTTGAGCTTGGAGGGAGAGGGAGAGGGAGAGAAAGGAGAGGGGGGGGGGGGGGGGGGAGAGGAGAAAAAAAAGAGCGGGGGAGAGAGAAAGAGAAAGAGATTCAGAGCGGAATGTAGCGATTTGCCGAGACGAAGTGGAGGCACATTACGCTACATCCCGCGAAGGGACACGCCCCCGCGCGTGCGGCAGGGTCTTCGCCAGCCGCTCGCTCTATTTATGTCCCTCTGAGCTCGCGCCCCTCTGACTCACGGTTGCGCCAGCAGAGCGGGAAAAGGCTTCAAACTGCCTTTTCATTCACACACACACAACAGCTCTGCCCCGGCTGGCTGGGAAGTCCTCGCTGGGGCTCCTGCTGCTGCTGCCGCTGCTTCACCTCCTTCGGCTTTTCCTCTGCCACACACAGGCATGATGGGAAATGTAGTCTCTTCTTCTCTTCTTTATCATTGAATTAAGTAAGGTAAGATTTTCCCCCCATCTGTACAAGTCATTTGCATTTTAAAATAATGAACTAACATTCAGTCAGGTATTTATACAACAACCAAGTCACACTGTAAGAGAATTTAAACTGAGTTTGTCCATTGTCTTGCAGGTCTTGATTTGAGAATTGTGATGATTGGAAAAACTGCTGTGGGCAAAAGTGCAGTTGGAAACACCATTCTTGGAGAAACGAAATTCAAATCTAGTCCCGCTGCAAGTTCAGTGACAGAAGCCTGTGAAAAAGGAGTCGCTCTCTGGGGTAACAGAGTAGTTAGTGTGGTTGACACGCCAGGGATCCCGGACACTTCCAAAACGGAAGATTTCATAAAAAGAGAAATAGTGAAATGTGTCAAAGTCTCCTGTCCTGGTCCACATGTCTTCCTGCTGGTGATCCAAATTGGCCGATTCACCAAAGAAGAGAAGAACTCTGTGGAAGCACTACAGGAGCTGTTTGGTCCAAAAGCCAACCAGTTCATGATTGTGCTGTTTACCCGTGGTGGTGATCTTGGAGCCATGACCATACAGGAATATGTACGTGAAGGTGACCCGGGGCTTCAACGAGTTATCCAACGTTGTGGCGGAAGGTTCCTAGTCTTTGACAACATGAGCAAGGACAGAAAACAGGTAACGCAACTTCTGGAGATGGTCGACAACGTGGTGGCAGCAAACGGGGGGACACATTACACAGATGCAATGTATAAAGAGGTAGAGTTAGCTCAGAAAATGGGGCGAGGTGACATGGATGAAGAATTCATGAAGGCTCTGATCCAACGCATCTTACTTTTTCATTTGATTCTTGCAAGAGAATAAATGACCATGGTGGATTGTCTAGACTCATAATCAAGACCTAGAAAGATTTTGTTTGCTACCTTTGTAAGCAAACAGAGGAGGTTCGGCAAAGTTAGAACACACTGTGTAGACAGAGGGGGAGTACAGCATTGCTTCAAATCATTTATTAGTCAAAATTGAGGAAACCTTGAGCTGTTGATTGTTATGGGGGAAATATGTGGTTTCTATTATACTGAGAGTGTGATATGCTGATAATAAAACATAGTTTAGTTCTGGTAGATATAATGTTAATTTGATAAGAAGCCAATAATCATGGCGGTTTCTCGTATTTTATAATCGTGGTATTCAATATGTTAGGATTTAGCTTTGTGGTGTAGAAAATGACTTATTGATAGAATGTATTCCTTACAAAGTAATACATGATGATGGTGATAGAAAAGTATTTACTTTTAATGTTTCTTGTTATTAAATTGAACTGACAAAGTCACAAAAGCAATTAGATTTGATCTAACTGTCTTTCTTTTCCCATATGTTGTAATTTTATCATCCATTCAGCAATAAGAGTAACTGTAAAACTACACGTGTATAATATGTAGATGCAAGTGATGTCTAAGCTAGCAGCCTTTTTAATACGTTGGCTCTGAGCAATTTAAATAATGATCCTTTTTTTAAAAAGTTAGCGAATGCTGTGGCAGACGTCACAAACTTTCACCGGGAAGGAAGCGACCAGAAGTGTCTCCTCCATAGTGATTTATCCACCTCACATTACTGAGCTTCATCCAACCTTCTTAAAGGAGAAGATTTGTGCTTAGCATTGCATTTAAAAATCCTTCAATTTAAAAGACCTTTTAAAGATCAATAAGATAAAATAAGATTTTTTAAAAATTGCATGATAAACTACAGAGAGTATTTTATGAACGCACTTGCATGCACATATACACAGCACAGTGGGATTAAACTGATTTGGTTGTTTTAGCTGAGAAACATGTTTATTTTGTTGTACTCATGATTCTGTGATTATTAAAGTCATGTCTGATTTACCTGCTTGTTCTTTACCTTTAAACTAAATAAATGTGAGTGAATATTCAGCTCTCCTACTTCATTTTCTTTATTTGCAATAAGACACAACATTGCACTTGTTCATCAGAGAAACCAGTTGAACATCATGAATCAATTAACTGTTTTGTTTAGAGAACTTTGACATAAACACAGTTATGCTTTACTTTATGGGTATTTATTTATAATATATTTTGAATTAAATCTTAAGAGCATTATTTAAAAAAGATCTCTCATAAATTTAATTGTTTTATGTATTATTGTCTTTCACAATATCATCTACACACTCAAAAAAAAGATCTGGTTGCCAGTCCAGGGTCACACTCACACTCACTCCCAGGAAGCCAGAGAACCCACGCTTACACGGGGAGAACATGCAAACTCCACACAGAAAGGTCCAAGCTGGGAATCAAACCTTTCTGTGGCTTTTGTTAGTTCTGTTTGGAAACCCTTATTATTGAAATATCAAAGCCACTGCTGCCATCTACTGGCTAACAAAACATTGACATGAAAAAGGATTAGCAGGTGATTTTGTTATTTAGAAAAGAATCTCCATTATTAATCTGATTATTATTAAATAATAATAATAATAATAATAATAATCGTAATAACACAAGCAAACTATCATAAAACAAATACAAACAATCTTAACCTAAAATTGCCAAAGGTATGACTTCATCTTGAGGTACAATTGAACTAATAAGATTTTTGTGTCGCAAACGGTTTATTGTTTTGATGTTTACAATTTAATATCGGCAAACAACTATTTCATAAACATTCTTTATAAACAATAATGTAATATTTTGTAATATATGTAATATAATGCAAAGTTGCCGCTGCACATTTGAAAGTGATCAGTATAAACAACAAACTCTCTCATCTGTCCATCTTCCCACACACTTGATCAAATTCAGGGTTACTATGGTGCATGTTGCAGCTAACACTGGCCGATCTAAATGAATTCAAACTTCATTTCTAATAGTCCTAATATATCAGTCCTTATATTTGTAACAGCTCCCACAGTGAAGTTTAAACATTAGCTAAAGAGAGCAATCACCTACAGACTGAAAGTTCACAGAAAAAGACTCAGTGAGTTGGATTCTTAGTCGTTTTTAATAGCATTTATTTAATTATGACACTTGACATCATGAAACATGTTGCCCAGATGAGTAGAAATTCTGTGCTTTGTCTTATAAAACAATAAGCTCTCCACATCAAACAATGATTTACTGACCAAATTATCTTTATGATCCAGGAATAAATGCCCAGGCAACGTTTGACCTCATGGAAAATCCTGGAAAAGTTACTTTATGTTAATGGTGGACAGTACAGGAAGTCACTCTTACCTAAACTATCCTTGGTGTCGTATTCAAGGACACACAGTAGTGATGTCCATGCAAAGCTTCTTGACATTGAGAGAAAAAAACAACAACAACCAGTTTTCAAGCATTGGTAACAATAACCACACCAACTCCTTGTTATAGGCTTTGTGGTGCAACTTGTTGCGTCTCTCCCTGGAAACTACAGACAATTTTAAGAGCGAGCCAAAGAGGTTTTTACATGTTGAAAAGATTCACCATTGTGAGGAGAAAAATCAGGGAAAACAGACAGACTAGTACTGACTAATCCACCTCGAAGGATGTGTTACTCACCACTTCCTGTTGGGTCAAATATACATCATTAAACATAAATGCAGATCAATTTGGCTTTATGACTGTCCTATATTACCAGTCCTTAAAGTCATCCACCACATTTTGAGCAGGAACATGATTTATTTCAGGCAGTTCATCTCTGTTTTTTTTTTTTTAGAAGAGCAGCAACCTTTTAAGGCCAGAAACTGATTTTGCAGGAGAATTCCAGCGCTGGTTCGTCCCTGTGAAATGTAGATTCATCCGCTGGGATCTTTACAAGGAAATATTCCCCAGAGAGTTTCTGAAATACCTACAGATGATCAGAGGCACTGTCGGGGTTCAGAAACCCCTCATGAAGATGTTGAGAGCCATTTATACTTTGTGAGTTTGCGTTCCAGTGTTAGCGTGACGAGTCTGAAATACAGCCGCTCCTCTGGGTTTCCTCCAAAATCCAAAGAATGCCCATTCTGAAATCAGTCATTTTAAGGCAAAGCTGTGATCCTTTTACGAAAAAAAAAAAAATAAAATCCTAATGAGACTTTTCTGTTTCTCAGAAACGTGCAGTTCCTCATAAGTGTGTTTTGTTAGTGCCTTGTTAGTTAAGGTGTTTCAGGTTGTTGTGCCTGATAGTGCTCAGTGTGATCGAGTGCCAGTGAGGAGGAATGAGCGTCCATCGGTGCTGCAGACGGCCGAACATGTGCTCTAGTGCAGGTTACTGTCCTGCTGCTGCATCTGAAACACGGCGAACATGTTTAGCATTAGAGGATGAGACACAGAGGCCATAAAGTTCAACAGGAAAATGAATTAAATAAGACCTTTTAACAACCCCGTTCCAAAAAGATCGGGATGCTGCGTAAAATGTCAATAAAAATAAATTAAACAAGCTTTTTTGGACATTTGAAGAGGTTTTTAAGCCAATTTCAAGATCACTTTTTTATCCCAAAAGTCCTAAATATCACATCTTATTTCAAGAAATCTTTACAAGCCGATTTTCACTAGTTCCATTGGCAGATTTTTTTTGCTTATTTCAAGCAAAAACGTCTTGTATTTGTTGTTTTTTTTACTTATTTTTGGAGGGGCATTTTTTCCAGTGCAGTTTAAACAAACTATAATTCAACAGTCATATGATAAAAGCCTTTCTGTTATTTGTTTTCTCTGTTTTCAACGGTTGGGCTTGTAAACAGTTTATCAGGAGCTAGCGGAAGTGAACCTCTGGCTCCATCTGGTGTCTGTTTTTATCAGCGCATGTGATGTTTAGTTTTGATGACCAACCTTTGACCAGGTTCAGCTCCGTCACCTCTTCTGGGTCGTTTCTGGGCTTCGAGGTTCTTCCTGCAGATGGAGAGAGATTGAGATTGTGATTGAACCTTTTCATTAAATGCCAGCCTTAAGTAGAAATCAGCCAGAAAACAAGGGGGACCAGAAACAAACAGTGTGACTTGTACATGTATGTTGCAACTGTGCAATTGAAAATCTTTTCTCTCAACATCTTTTACCTCTCAGCTTTAGGTAGGTCAGCATTCCTGCCAGAGCTAGAACCAGCAGTGCAGCCACCAGACCGATGACCCACCAATAAGAGGTTTCCTCTGATGCTCTTTGCTGATCTGCAAAAGGTAACAAACACACACACACACAGACTTCTAAGAAAAAATGCACTCTCCATCCAAAGGTATATTTCTGTTGTAGCATAAACATCCCCAGAAGCAGGGCTAAATCTCACCAGACTTTCAACTATTCTACTCGGCAGCTCAGTCCAGAACCATTTGGATTATTAAGAAAAAACCCATGGAAAGAGCTGAGCATTGAAGCTTTTATTATATACTCCTGTCATAATCTAAAGAAAAATGTTAAACTCTAAAATATTATATGAAATCAGTGTGAAGTCTCTCAGTATACAAATGTCCATTTGAATTGTTTGCTGCCTGCAGTACTGAGAGTTGGTGTTCCTAAAGACTGGTTCAGCAGAGGTTTATAATAACCGTAATCACTTCAAATCCTTCAAACAGACGAGATCCACTTCTGGGTTTCCCTTTGTACTTTCTTAAATACGTATCTGTAATTTAGAGATTATATAGCAGTCCAACAAGAGTTCAATCATGCAGAGAATTTTCTGATTGTTATTGTGATGCAAGAAAAGTGTAATCCCAAAGGTTTTCTGTCCTTTCAATCTGCTGAGAATCTCAAAGAAAATGAAGCTCCTCATACACTGGAAAAAATGCCCCTCCAAAAATAAGTTAAAAAACAGCAAATAAAAGACGTTTTTGCTTGAAATAAGCAAAATAAATCTGCCAATGGAACTAGTGAAAATCGGCTTGTGAAGATTTCTTGAAATAAGATGTGAAATTTAGGACTTTTGAGATAAAAGTGATCTTGAAATGAGCTTAAAAACCTCTTCAAATGTCAAAAAAAAGCTTGTTTCATATGATATGTGACTCAAAACAATTTGTTTTCAAGACTTTTTCATTTAACAAGATATTCCAGATGTATTGTCTTCCAACAAGTCCCCATATCTGGCTGAAATGGTGCTTGTTAGGCAGGTGTGTCTGGTATTAAGTGTAATGAGATATTTTGACTAGAAATGAGACAAATATACTCGGTAAGACTTTGATTTTTTTCCAGTGTGCAACAACTGAAGAGGGGCGGAGTCTGAATCTGGGCGCTGTGAAAGTTCTCAAATGTTCTACTGATAGCTGGGGTTAAAATTTGTTCAGATCAGTCTCAAACACAGGGTTTTCCTGACCTCTCAAAGTCTTTACGGGATCAGCAGCAGCCACCCAGATCATAGTTTCACATGTGCGGCTGACAAAAGGGGACTCTGGACACCACAGCAGTAAAAACAGAGCGAATCCTTTAACATGTTTGCGCTGTTGGGTTCATGACCTCACCTTCAGGACCGTGGATGGTCACTTCACTGCGTTCGGTGTGTGAGCTGTACGGCACGGAGAACTCGCAGGTGTAGCTGCCCGTGTGCTCCAAGTGTTTGGGGTCCATCAGTCGTAGGGCGCCGTCTCCAAACGGGACCCTGAAGTTGTCCAGCTCCATGTGGTTGTCCCATGGCGGCGTGGAGATGCTGCGCCCCGACCGGCTGTCGTAGGGGATGATGCGTGAAAACTCCTCGCCGTTGGAGAAGGTCCACTGGAGGGAGGGATTGTTCAGGTAAGTAGGAGCACTGCAGGGGATGGTCAGATCTTTCCCTTGAGTTCCTCTTATTTCTGCCAGGGAGCAAAGGTAGCAGCATATTCAGCACATATGAATGAGGAGTTCTTTTACTGGACTGTATTAGCAATAAAACTACACTATAGTTAGATTTTTATAACAAATTTGCATGGATCTACCTAATAAAGCTGCCTAATAAACAAAACCAGTGACGAAAAAGTCTGAATATTTTTTGCAGTGATGCAGGTTCATCAAACCCTTCAGAAAATTGGAAAAAGTGAATGCAAATTCTTTCTTATTTTCATTCATTTTCATTTCTGAGACAGAAACAAATAACCCTCCCGTTGTCTCGCGGGTCAAAAGTGAGCCACTACCATGTTTAGCTGTAGAAAAAATACCTTCAACTATCTTTTTCCACCTTGAAATTTTCTGACTTTTCCTAAAGAGACCCCGTCATTAGAAAAAGTCATACTTTATTTTTGTTGATGTTTCCATGTGGGCTGTACACCACTAGGGGACAAAGAATGGGCCTCATGCAAGAAGCGTTCGTACGCACAGATTTCTTCTTAAATCGTCCGTACCAGTGATTTAAGAGAATTTGTGCATTCACCAATCTTTTCGTATTTTACGTTTTCTTTCAGGTACGATGATGGGCCAGTTGATGAGTCTGTCAGGGATGGGGTTCTCATTAAACTCCCAACAGCTGAAAATGAATAAGGAAAGAAAGAGGAGAGAAAATGTTTATTTTACATGTATTTTACATTTATTCTACATATTTTACATGGCCAGCTGCCAAACATGACCAATTAATGAGGTTAGATAAATATGATTCATTCTGGTACAACAAACATTTTTACATTAGTATGACGTTAAGAATTAAGACAGAAAAAAAAAAATCTTTCAAACAAATGGACGATAATTAGGAAAGCCTGTTTTAGGAAAGATTCTCGTATTTGTTAGTGTTACTGGATATGATTTACCATTCTCAAAATGAAAAACTGCAAGATGATGCATGTCAAAACCTTCATTCCACGTGCACTAGCACGTGCGCGCGCACACACACACACACACACACACACACACACACACACACGTAGCTAGCTAACAACAGTGACGCTTAGCTAGCTAACGACAGTACAGTACAGGTTAGCTAGCAAACGACAGTACAGTACAGGTTAGCTAGCTAACGACAGTACAGTACAGTACAGGTTAGCTAGCTAACGACAGTACAGTACAGGTTAGCTAGCAAACGACAGTACAGTACAGGTTAGCTAGCTAACGACAGTACAGTACAGGTTAGCTAGCTAACGACAGTACAGTACAGGTTAGCTAGCAAACGACAGTACAGTACAGGTTAGCTAGCTAACGACAGTACAGTACAGGTTAGCTAGCTAACGACAGTACAGTACAGGTTAGCTAGCAAACGACAGTACAGTACAGGTTAGCTAGCTAACGACAGTACAGTACACGTTAGCTAGCTAACGACAGTACAGTACACGTTAGCTAGCTAACAACAGTACAGCACATGTTAGCTAGCTCAGTGGTTCCCAAACGGTGTGCCGTGGGATTTTGACAGCCATATATCATTATTGCAATATACAACTACACAAAAACAATATTTTTTTAATTTACTATATCAGTACTTTGTATGCACTCATTTCATAATACAGAGGGAAATTCTATACTAAAAACAATTATTTTAAAAATATAAAGGAGCGTGACACATCAAAGGCTGAAGAACAACATTAAGACAGAGAAACACTCTAGCGAGAAAATGGAGCGCTTTCTTGTGCGGAGCAAACGACCAGCCACCAGTCCAGAGACTGCCGAAAGCCCACCACCACCACCACAGGAAAACAAAAGAAGGAAACTGTCAGCAGGCAGTATAATGAAAGCTACCTGTCTCATGGTTTCACTTGGACCGCCGGGGATGCTAACCGCCCTCAGCCTGAGCGCGTCCTCTGTCGGGAGAAGTTAGCTAATGCTATGCACGGTGTGGGTGTGTGGTTGCTGCAATACAAGCACAATAATACATAATGATTGGAAATGAAGTACAACTTAAACATAAGAATACACCTGAGCTACATATATCTAACCAAATAACAACTGAAATACAGCTCAAGATTAGTTTGGAATGTAAAGTCAGCATGAATCAATTAAACTTGAATGAGAATAAATCAATGCTTAGATGCAACAAAAGAGGGGCATGCACTGTGACTGATCAATTAACATACAGTATGCAATGTATAAACCACTACATACACGTTTCAGGCTATAGCTAGTTAGCGGCTAGCCCCACGTTACTCATTTGTGGCTAAATGTTCCCCATATTATACAAACCGATGGCAAAACTACTGCTAAGTCATCAAAGTAGACTCACGGATAAACACAAACATCAACATAGTGTAACACATAAGTAAATCAACATAACTCACGGCTTAATGGACGCACACACCACAGAGATCGTTCAGCCGATGTTTTGCGCTGAACCGATCTGCGTCTTTGTGGTGCATTCAAGGACCTTGGCAGGGTGGGAATTCACATGCGCAGCAATTATTAACAGAAAGAAACACACAGAGACAACCTTTTGTACATCTTCCACGTTGAGAGAAACTTGGCCTTCTTCAAAAGAGCGCGGGATCTGAACCAGAGGCCGTTTGTTGGATTGTGTGAAAGTGTCTGAAAAGGCAATGGAGGCTAGTTACATGCTAGCGGAGCTCATTGCAAAGCAGAAGAAACCTCACACAATAGCGGAGACACTCACCCTCCCCGCTTGCAAAAAAATTGTAGGTGTCATGCTGGGTCCAGATGAGCTATCCAAAGTGCCGTCGTCTGATAACACAATGAAAAGAAGGATCGACGACATGTCAGGAGACATTGAGCAACATTTGACAGAGAAACCACAGGCGAGCGGCAGATTGTCCCTACAACTGCACGCATCTGCTGCCATAAGTGGGGCCGCAGCCCGACTTCTGGCAAACGTCAGATATGTTGATGGTGACTCTATCAAAGAGACTTTTTTTTTCTGGAAAGAAATGGAAAGCCATACAACGGGAGAAGAAATATTCAGGGTTACCGATAAGTATTTAGAAGAGAACAATCTGAGCTGGAATGTGTGCGTCAGTCTTTGCGCAGATGGTGCGGCAGGCATGACGGGGAGAGTGAAAGGATTTATTGCTCAGGTGAAAGCACAAAATCCACATATTGTGACAAACCACTGCATTTTGCACCGAGAGGCATTAGTTGCAAAAACCATGCCCCCGGAGTTGACCGAGGTGCTGAATCAGGCTGTGCAGAGGCGGGTGAATTACACTGAAATCTCGCCTCTTCTCCCAGCTGTGCGCCGAGATGGGAGCCGACCACCAAAGCCTGATCCTCCACACAGAGGTGCGCTGGCTGTCACGGGGGAAAGTCCTATCCCGTCTTTATGAACTTCGGGAAGAGCTTTTTGAATGTTCACGCTGTCCCACATAAGGACAAGCTCGCGGATGAGAGGCGGTGCGCCAGGCTGGCTCACCTTGCGGACATATTTGGACGTCTGAACGAGTTGAACGTCAAGCTTCAGGGCAGGAATGAAAATATTTTATCATCCACAGACAAGATTCTGTGAGGGGTTTATGGGCAAAATGATTCTTTGGGACAGGGCTCCATGGAGATGTTCCCGCTGGCATCAGCTGCGCCACAGGCAGCTATGGAGCGCGCTGTATGTGCCGAACACCTTAAGACCTTAAAAGACAGGTTTGAGCGCTATTTTCCACGTGTGGCTGACATCGAGGACTATGACTGGATCCGAGACCCATTCAACCAGGAATCCTCAACAGAAAAGCTCACTATGAAAGAGAGAGAGAGAGGAGTGCGCAGAGCTCCGTGTGGACCCCACACTGAAACTCAAATGTAGTGAGCTCCCTCTGGATCAGTTTTGGTTGGCTTCTGCATCGGAGCTTGTCCAACCACGCCATTGAGCAACTGCTTCTTTTCCCCACTACCTGCCTGTGTGAGTTGGCGTTCTCCTCTCTAGTTCACATGAAGAACAACAGGAGGTCGCGGCTCTCGGTTGAACAGGACTTGCGAGTGGCCCTGTCCTCAGTGCCACCGAGGATTAAAGAAACCTGCGCGCCCCGACAGGCACATGTATCTCACTAATTGGAAGTAGGCAAAAATATTTACAATAGCACGTTTCAATGCTGATTACTGAAATGTTACTTTTATCATTTATAGTTCATGGGCAGTGCAGCTTCATTGCATTGGCAGTTCTCTGTGCTGAATTTATGCGTTCTGAGTTTCCTTTGCATAATATTTGATTTTGTAACCTGTCTGGTTTATATGAGTGTGTTGTTGCTTTGATGAAGCCTAATTTGATCAAGTTTCAATTTTTAAAAAATAAATATTTCGTAAATAAACATTTCACGAGTAATATAATTGTCTTTGTCACATTTTTTTGGCATTAGAAAATAATTATGCACATTTACAGATATTTGCACACGCACGTGCACACGCACATGCACACACACGTGCACACATATGCACGTGCACAAACACAAATGCACTAGCACGTGCACAAAAACACGTGCACGTTCAAACACACATGCACACGTACGTGCACACAAACATGAACTAGCACGTGCACACACATGCACACGCACGTGCACACACACATGCACACGCACGCGCGCACACACGTGCACACGCACGTGCACACACACACACGTACACTAGCACGTGCACACACACGCGCACGTGCACACACACACACATGCACACACACACACACACACGTGCACACGCACAGACGTGCACTAGCATGTGCACACACACATGCACACGCTCGTGCACTACCACGTGCACACACATGCACATGCACACGCACACAAACACACGTGCACTAGCACGTGCACACACACATGCACACGCACACACATGAACACGCACGTGCACTAGCACGTCCACACACATGCACACGCAATTGCACGCACGTGCACACACACGTGCACACGCACGTGCACAAACACACATGCACACGCACTTGCACGCACGTGCACACACACGTGCACACGCACGTGCACACAAACAAATGCACTAGCACGTACACACACACGCACGTGCACAAACACACGTGCACTAGCACGTACACACACATGCACACGCACGTGCACACACACATGCATTAGCACGTGCACACGAACGTGCTTACACACATGCATTAGCACTTGCACGCACGTGCACACACGTGCACACGCACGTGCACACACACATGCACACGCACACACATGAACACGCACGTGCACAAGCACGTCCACACACATGCACACGCACGTGCACACACATGCACACGCACGTGCACTAGCACGTGCACACACACACATGCACACGCACACACACATGCACACGCACAAGCACAGACGTGCACTAGCATGTGCACACACATATGCACACGCTCGTGCACTACCACGTGCACACACACACAAACATGCACACGCACACACATGAACACGCACGTGCACTAGCACGTACACACACATGCACACGCACGTGCACACACACATGCATTAGCACGTGCACACGAACGTGCTTACACACATGCATTAGCACTTGCACGCACGTGCACACACGTGCACACGCACGTGCACACACACATGCACACGCACACACATGAACACGCACGTGCACTAGCACGTCCACACACATGCACACGCACGTGCACACACATGCACACGCACGTGCACTATTACGTGCACACACACACATGCACACGCACACACATGAACACGCACGTGCACTAGCACGGCCAAACACATGCACACGCACGTGCACACGCACGTGCACACGCACGTGCACACACACATGCATTAGCACGTGCACACGCACGTGCACAAACACACATGCACTAGCACGTGCACACACACAAATGCACTAGCACGTACACACGAACGTGCACACACACATGCACACGCACACACACATGCACACGCACGCGCGCACACACGTGCACACACACACGTACACTAGCACGTGCACACACACGTGCACGTGCACACACACACATGCACACACATGCACACGTGCACACACACAAGCACAGACGTGCACTAGCATGTGCACACACACATGCACACGCTCGTGCACTACCACGTGCACACACATGCACATGCACACACACACATGCACACGCACACAAACACACGTGCACTAGCACGTGCACACACACATGCACACGCACACAAATGAACAGGCACGTGCACTAGCACGTCCACACACATGCACACGCACGTGCACACACATGCACACGCATGTGCACACACATGCACACGCACGTGCGCACACAAACATGCACACGCACGTGCACACACACATGCACTAGCACGTGCACACGAACGTGCTTAGACACATGCACACACACTTGCACGCACGTGCACACGCACGTGCACACACACACATGAACACGCACGTGCACACACACAAATGCACAAGCACGTGCACACACACGTACACTAGCACGTGCACACACATGCGCACGTGCACACACACACATGCACTAGCACGTGCACACACACAAATGCACTAGCACACACATACGCACGTGCACAAACACACGTGCACTGGCACGTGCACACACACACATGCACACGCACGTGCACACACACGTGCACACACACGTACACTAGCATGTGCACACACACAAATGCACACACACACGTGCACACGCACAAGCACAGACGTGCACTAGCATGTGCACACACACATGCACACGCTCGTGCACTACCACGTGCACACACATGCACATGCACACACACACACATGCACACGCACACAAACACACGTGCACTAGCACGTGCACACACACATGCACGTGCACACACACAAATGCACACACACACACACATGCACACGCACAATACAGACGTGCACACGCTCGTGCACTACCACGTGCACACACATGCACATGCGCACACACACACACGCACACAAACACACATGCACTAGCACGTGCACACACACATGCACACGCACACACATGAACACGCACGTGCACTAGCACGTCCACACACATGCACACGCACGTGCACACGAACGTGCTTACACACATGCACACGCACTTGCACGCACGTGCACACACACGTGCACACGCACGTGCACAAACACACATGCACTAGCACGTGCACACACACAAATGCACTAGCACGTACACACACATGCACAAACACACGTGCACTAGCACGTGCACACACAGACGCACGCACACAAACACACGTGCACTAGCACGTGCACACACATGCACACGCACACACATGAACACGCACGTGCACTAGCACGTCCACACAAATGCACACGCACGTGCACACACATGCACACGCACGTGCACTAGCACGTGCACACACACATGCACACGTGCACACACGTGCACACGCACGTGCACACACACACGTGCACACACACACGTACACTAGCACGTGCACACACACGCGCACGTGCACACACACACATGCACACACACACGTGCACACGCACATGCACAGACGTGCACTAGCATGTGCAAAAACATGCACACGCACGTGCACTACCACGTGCACACACACATGCACACGCACACACACACGTGCACTAGCACGTGCACACACACAAATGCACTAGCACACACATACGCACTTGCACAAACACACGCGCACTGGCACGTGCACACACACACATGCACACGCACGTGCACACACATGTGCACACACGTGCACACACACGTGCACACACACAAATACACAAGCACGTGCACACACACGTACACTAGCACGTGCACACACACGCGCACGTGCACACACACACATGCACACACACACGTGCACACGCACATGCACAGACGTGCACTAGCATGTGCACACACATGCACACGCACGTGCACTACCACGTGCACACACATGCACACGCACGTGCACTACCACGTGCACACACATGCACACACACACGTGCACTAGCACGTGCACACACACAAATGCACGAGCACACACATACGCACGTGCACAAACATGCACACGCACGTGCACACACACGTGCACTAGCACGTGCACACACACGTGCACAAGCACGTGCAAAAACACACATGCACTACCACGTGCACACACATGCACTAGCACGTTCACACATACACGAGGAGTCTATGCCTAAGGAAGGAGGAGTCTCTGTATCAAGGGGAGGAGTCTCTGTATTAGGGGGAGGAGTCTCTGTCTTAGGGGAGGAGTCTCTTTGTCAGGGGGAAGAGTCTTTGGGGAGGAGTCTCTTTCTTGGGGGAGGAGTTTTAGGGGGAGGAGTCTCTTCCTAGGGAGGGAGGAGTCTCTGTCTTGGGGGAGGAGTCTCTGTATTAGGGGGAGGAGTCTCTTTGTCAGGGGGAGGAGTCTCTGTATCAGGGGGGAGGAGTCTCTGTCTTAGGGGTGGAGTATCTTTCTTGGGGGAGGAGTCTTAGGGGGAGGAGTCTCTTCCTAGGGAGTATGTATCAAGGGGTGGAGTCTCTGTCTTAGGGGGAGGAGTCTCTGTTTTAGGGGGAGGAGTCTCTGTCATGGGGTGGAGTCTCTCTATCAGGGGGAGGAGTCTCTGTATCAAGGGGAGGAGTCTCTGTTTTAGGGGGAGGAGTCTCTGTCTAGGGGAGGAGTCTCTGTTTTAGGGGGAGGAGTCTCTGTATCAAGGGGAGGAGTCTCTGTTTTAGGGGGAGGAGTCTCTGTCTAGGGGAGGAGTCTCTGTTTTAGGGGGAGGAGTCTCTGTATCAAGGGGAGGAGTCTCTGTATCAGGGGGAGGAGTCTCTGTGTTAGGGGGAGGAGTCTCTGTCTTAGGGGAGGAGTCTATGTATAAGGGGGAGGAGTCTCTGTCTTAGGGGGAGGAGTCTATGTATCAAGGGGTGGAGTCTCTGTCTTAGGGGGAGGGGTCTCTGTATCAGGGGGAGGAGTCTATGTATAAGGGGGAGGAGTCTCTGTCTTAGGGGGAGGAGTCTATGTATCAAGGGGTGGAGTCTCTGTCTTAGGGGGAGGGGTCTCTGTATCAGGGGGAGGAGTCTATGTATAAGGGGGAGGAGTCTCTGTATCAAGGGGTGGAGTCTCTGTCTTAGGGGGAGGAGTCTATGTATCAGGGGGAGGAGTCTCTGTTTTAGGAGGAGGAGTCTATGTATCAAGGGGTGGAGTCTCTGTCTTAGGGGAGGAGTCTCTGTTTTAGGGGGAGGAGTCTCTGTATCAAGGGGAGGAGTCTCTGTATCAGGGGGAGGAGTCTCTGTTTTAGGGGAGGAGTCTCTGTATCAGGGGGAGGAGTCTCTGTCTTAGGGGAGGAGTCTCTGTCTTAGGGGAGGAGTCTCTGTATCAGGGGGAGGAGTCTCTGTTTTAGGGGGAGGAGTCTCTGTCTTAGGGGAGGAGTCTATGTATCAAGGGGTGGAGTCTCTGTCTTAGGGGGAGGAGTCTCTGTATCAGGGGGAGGAGTCTATGTATCAGGGGGAGGAGTCTCTGTATCAGGGGGAGGAGTCTCTGTTTTAGGGGGAGGAGTCTATGCATAAGGGGGAGGAGTCTATGTATCAGGAGGAGGAGTCTATGTATCAAGGGGTGGAGTCTCTGTCTTAGGGGGAGGAGTCTCTGTTTTAGGGGGAGGGGTCTCTGTACCAGGGGGAGGAGTCTCTGTTTTAGGGGGAGGAGTCTCTGTATCAAGGGGAGGAGTCTCTGTATCAGGGGGAGGAGTCTCTGTTTTAGGGGGAGGAGTCTATGTATCGGGGGAGGAGTCTATGTATCGGGGGAGGAGTCTCTGTTTTAGGGGGAGGAGTCTCTGTATCAAGGGGAGGAGTCTCTGTTTTAGGGGGAGGAGTCTCTGTCTAGGGGAGGAGTCTCTGTTTTAGGGGGAGGAGTCTCTGTATCAGGGGGAGGAGTCTATGTATCAGGGGAGGAGTCTATGTATAAGGGGGAGGAGTCTCTGTTTTAGGGGGAGGAGTCTATGTATAAGGGGGAGGAGTCTATGTATCAGGAGGAGGAGTCTCTGTATCAGGGGGAGGAGTCTATGTATCAGGAGGAGGAGTCTATGTATCAAGGGGTGGAGTCTCTGTCTTAGGGGGAGGAGTCTCTGTCTTAGGGGAGGAGTCTATGTATAAGGGGGAGGAGTCTCTGTCTTAGGGGGAGGAGTCTATGTATCAAGGGGTGGAGTCTCTGTCTTAGGGGAGGAGTCTCTGTATCAGGGGGAGGAGTCTCTGTCTTAGGGGAGGAGTCTATGTATCAAGGGGTGGAGTCTCTGTCTTAGGGGGAGGAGTCTCTGTATCAGGGGGAGGAGTCTATGTATCGGGGGAGGAGTCTCTGTTTTAGGGGGAGGAGTCTCTGTATCAAGGGGAGGAGTCTCTGTATCAGGGGGAGGAGTCTCTGTTTTAGGGGAGGAGTCTCTGTATCAGGGGGAGGAGTCTCTGTCTTAGGGGAGGAGTCTCTGTATCAGGGGGAGGAGTCTCTGTTTTAGGGGGTGGAGTCTATGTATCAAGGGGTGGAGTCTCTGTCTTAGGGGGAGGAGTCTCTGTTTTAGGGGGAGGAGTCTCTGTCATGGGGTGGAGTCTCTCTATCAGGGGGAGGAGTCTCTGTCTTAGGGGAGGAGTTTATGTATCAAGGGGTGGAGTCTCTGTCTTAGGGGGAGGAGTCTCTGTATCAGGGGGAGGAGTCTATGTATAAGGGGGAGGAGTCTCTGTATCAGGGGGAGGAGTCTATGTATCAGGGGGAGGAGTCTGTCACATGTGTGTGCACGTGCACATTTACACATGCACATGCACAAACACACACACACACACACACACGCATACGCACGTGCACACACACAAACGCACACTTAGACACGTCTCTTCTGTAGTTCAAACTCCTTTGTCCTTCATATGTATCCTTTCGAAGTAGGTTCCACGCATAAAGCCCTTTAAATGACCCTTTTGGAGAAAGAAACACAGGAATAGCCTTCTTTTGCGGAGTTAAGACGAAATACGGATTTTTGCTATAAAAGGAATTCCTTCAGTCAAAACAAGTTCAAACTCCTTTGTCCTTCATATGTATCCATTCGAAGTAGGTTCCACGCATAAAGCCCTTTAAATGACCTTTTTGGAGAAAGAAACACAGGAATAGCCTTCTTTTGCGGAGTTAAGACGAAATACGGATTTTTGCTATAAAAGGAATTCCTTCAGTCAAAACAAGTTCAAACTCCTTTGTCCTTCATATGTATCCATTCGAAGTAGGTTCCACGCATAAAGCCCTTTAAATGACCTTTTTGGAGAAAGAAACACAGGAATAGCCTTCTTTTGCGGAGTTAAGACGAAATACGGATTTTTGCTATAAAAGGAATTCCTTCAGTCAAAACAAGTTCAAACTCCTTTGTCCTTCATATGTATCCATTCGAAGTAGGTTCCACGCACAAACCCCTTTAAATGACCTTTTATTGAGAAAGAAACACAGGAAATCAAATGTAATGTAAAAAAATGACACATGAATGGAAATAATGTATGTCAATTTCAAATTTCAAATAATGTCATGTAAATCGAAATATAATGTAAATACATAAAAAGCTTGTTGCATATCTGCAACTGTGGGTGCTACAAGTTTAAACACTCACCTGGCAGGCCCCTAACCCTAACTCTAACTCTAACTCTAACCCTAACTCTAACTCTAACTCTAACTCTAACCCTAACTCTAACTCTAACTCTAACTCTAACTCTAACTCTAACTCTAACCCTAACTCTAACCCTAACCCTAACTCTAACTCTAACTCTAACCCTAACTCTAACTCTAACCCTAACTCTAACTCTAACTCTAACCCTAACTCTAACTCTAACTCTAACCCTAACTCTAACTCTAACTCTAACTCTAACCCTAACTCTAACTCTAACTCTAACTCTAACCCTAACTCTAACTCTAACTCTAACCCTAACTCTAACCCTAACTCTAACTCTAACTCTAACCCTAACTCTAACTCTAACTCTAACTCTAACTCTAACCCTAACCCTATCCCCAGCCTTAACCCTAACCCTAACCCTAACCGGTCCCATATATATTTACATGATCAATTAATTAATAGCTTAAACCTCATTTTATAACGTTTTGTTTCATTATTGACATTGTTAAGCCCTTATGATGAGTAAAAATGCTGCATGACAATGCTTTATAAATAAAAGTTTTATTACAACCAGTTCAATGATCACAAAATAGCACCACTTCCACAAAAACAACTTCAGATCAGTTCAACAGTTAGAAATACCAACAGCCACCACAACACGAAACAGTATCAAAGCAGCTTCATCACCAAAAAAAGGGGGGGGGCCACCATACAGTGATCCAATACGGCGCTATTAATGAAAGTATGAAACTCTGAAGGATAAAAAACATGTCAACCACTCGAGAGGAAGAACTGACTGTGTTAAACCACTCAAAGAGCGTTGAGAAACACCAGCTGTTTGAGCTTGGAGGGAGAGGGAGAGGGAGGGAGAGGAGAGGGGGAGGAAGAGAGGAGAGGAGAAAAAAAAGAGCGGGGGAGAGAGAAAGAGAAAGAGATTCGGAGCGGAATGTAGCGATTTGCCGAGACGAAGTGGAGGCACATTACGCTACATCCCGCGAAGGGACACGCCCCCGCGCGTGCGGCAGGGTCTTCGCCAGCCGCTCGCTCTATTTATGTCCCTCTGAGCTCGCGCCCCTCTGACTCACGGTTGCGCCAGCAGAGCGGGAAAAGGCTTCAAACTGCCTTTTCATTCACACACACACAACAGCTCTGCCCCGGCTGGCTGGGAAGTCCTCGCTGGGGCTCCTGCTGCTGCTGCCGCTGCTTCACCTCCTTCGGCTTTTCCTCTGCCACACACAGGCATGATGGGAAATGTAGTCTCTTCTTCTCTTCTTTATCATTGAATTAAGTAAGGTAAGATTTTCCCCCCATCTGTACAAGTCATTTGCATTTTAAAATAATGAACTAACATTCAGTCAGGTATTTATACAACAACCAAGTCACACTGTAAGAGAATTTAAACTGAGTTTGTCCATTGTCTTGCAGGTCTTGATTTGAGAATTGTGATGATTGGAAAAACTGCTGTGGGCAAAAGTGCAGTTGGAAACACCATTCTTGGAGAAACGAAATTCAAATCTAGTCCCGCTGCAAGTTCAGTGACAGAAGCCTGTGAAAAAGGAGTCGCTCTCTGGGGTAACAGAGTAGTTAGTGTGGTTGACACGCCAGGGATCCCGGACACTTCCAAAACGGAAGATTTCATAAAAAGAGAAATAGTGAAATGTGTCAAAGTCTCCTGTCCTGGTCCACATGTCTTCCTGCTGGTGATCCAAATTGGCCGATTCACCAAAGAAGAGAAGAACTCTGTGGAAGCACTACAGGAGCTGTTTGGTCCAAAAGCCAACCAGTTCATGATTGTGCTGTTTACCCGTGGTGGTGATCTTGGAGCCATGACCATACAGGAATATGTACGTGAAGGTGACCCGGGGCTTCAACGAGTTATCCAACGTTGTGGCGGAAGGTTCCTAGTCTTTGACAACATGAGCAAGGACAGAAAACAGGTAACGCAACTTCTGGAGATGGTCGACAACGTGGTGGCAGCAAACGGGGGGACACATTACACAGATGCAATGTATAAAGAGGTAGAGTTAGCTCAGAAAATGGGGCGAGGTGACATGGATGAAGAATTCATGAAGGCTCTGATCCAACGCATCTTACTTTTTCATTTGATTCTTGCAAGAGAATAAATGACCATGGTGGATTGTCTAGACTCATAATCAAGACCTAGAAAGATTTTGTTTGCTACCTTTGTAAGCAAACAGAGGAGGTTCGGCAAAGTTAGAACACACTGTGTAGACAGAGGGGGAGTACAGCATTGCTTCAAATCATTTATTAGTCAAAATTGAGGAAACCTTGAGCTGTTGATTGTTATGGGGGAAATATGTGGTTTCTATTATACTGAGAGTGTGATATGCTGATAATAAAACATAGTTTAGTTCTGGTAGATATAATGTTAATTTGATAAGAAGCCAATAATCATGGCGGTTTCTCGTATTTTATAATCGTGGTATTCAATATGTTAGGATTTAGCTTTGTGGTGTAGAAAATGACTTATTGATAGAATGTATTCCTTACAAAGTAATACATGATGATGGTGATAGAAAAGTATTTACTTTTAATGTTTCTTGTTATTAAATTGAACTGACAAAGTCACAAAAGCAATTAGATTTGATCTAACTGTCTTTCTTTTCCCATATGTTGTAATTTTATCATCCATTCAGCAATAAGAGTAACTGTAAAACTACACGTGTATAATATGTAGATGCAAGTGATGTCTAAGCTAGCAGCCTTTTTAATACGTTGGCTCTGAGCAATTTAAATAATGATCCTTTTTTTAAAAAGTTAGCGAATGCTGTGGCAGACGTCACAAACTTTCACCGGGAAGGAAGCGACCAGAAGTGTCTCCTCCATAGTGATTTATCCACCTCACATTACTGAGCTTCATCCAACCTTCTTAAAGGAGAAGATTTGTGCTTAGCATTGCATTTAAAAATCCTTCAATTTAAAAGACCTTTTAAAGATCAATAAGATAAAATAAGATTTTTTAAAAATTGCATGATAAACTACAGAGAGTATTTTATGAACGCACTTGCATGCACATATACACAGCACAGTGGGATTAAACTGATTTGGTTGTTTTAGCTGAGAAACATGTTTATTTTGTTGTACTCATGATTCTGTGATTATTAAAGTCATGTCTGATTTACCTGCTTGTTCTTTACCTTTAAACTAAATAAATGTGAGTGAATATTCAGCTCTCCTACTTCATTTTCTTTATTTGCAATAAGACACAACATTGCACTTGTTCATCAGAGAAACCAGTTGAACATCATGAATCAATTAACTGTTTTGTTTAGAGAACTTTGACATAAACACAGTTATGCTTTACTTTATGGGTATTTATTTATAATATATTTTGAATTAAATCTTAAGAGCATTATTTAAAAAAGATCTCTCATAAATTTAATTGTTTTATGTATTATTGTCTTTCACAATATCATCTACACACTCAAAAAAAAGATCTGGTTGCCAGTCCAGGGTCACACTCACACTCACTCCCAGGAAGCCAGAGAACCCACGCTTACACGGGGAGAACATGCAAACTCCACACAGAAAGGTCCAAGCTGGGAATCAAACCTTTCTGTGGCTTTTGTTAGTTCTGTTTGGAAACCCTTATTATTGAAATATCAAAGCCACTGCTGCCATCTACTGGCTAACAAAACATTGACATGAAAAAGGATTAGCAGGTGATTTTGTTATTTAGAAAAGAATCTCCATTATTAATCTGATTATTATTAAATAATAATAATAATAATAATAATAATCGTAATAACACAAGCAAACTATCATAAAACAAATACAAACAATCTTAACCTAAAATTGCCAAAGGTATGACTTCATCTTGAGGTACAATTGAACTAATAAGATTTTTGTGTCGCAAACGGTTTATTGTTTTGATGTTTACAATTTAATATCGGCAAACAACTATTTCATAAACATTCTTTATAAACAATAATGTAATATTTTGTAATATATGTAATATAATGCAAAGTTGCCGCTGCACATTTGAAAGTGATCAGTATAAACAACAAACTCTCTCATCTGTCCATCTTCCCACACACTTGATCAAATTCAGGGTTACTATGGTGCATGTTGCAGCTAACACTGGCCGATCTAAATGAATTCAAACTTCATTTCTAATAGTCCTAATATATCAGTCCTTATATTTGTAACAGCTCCCACAGTGAAGTTTAAACATTAGCTAAAGAGAGCAATCACCTACAGACTGAAAGTTCACAGAAAAAGACTCAGTGAGTTGGATTCTTAGTCGTTTTTAATAGCATTTATTTAATTATGACACTTGACATCATGAAACATGTTGCCCAGATGAGTAGAAATTCTGTGCTTTGTCTTATAAAACAATAAGCTCTCCACATCAAACAATGATTTACTGACCAAATTATCTTTATGATCCAGGAATAAATGCCCAGGCAACGTTTGACCTCATGGAAAATCCTGGAAAAGTTACTTTATGTTAATGGTGGACAGTACAGGAAGTCACTCTTACCTAAACTATCCTTGGTGTCGTATTCAAGGACACACAGTAGTGATGTCCATGCAAAGCTTCTTGACATTGAGAGAAAAAAACAACAACAACCAGTTTTCAAGCATTGGTAACAATAACCACACCAACTCCTTGTTATAGGCTTTGTGGTGCAACTTGTTGCGTCTCTCCCTGGAAACTACAGACAATTTTAAGAGCGAGCCAAAGAGGTTTTTACATGTTGAAAAGATTCACCATTGTGAGGAGAAAAATCAGGGAAAACAGACAGACTAGTACTGACTAATCCACCTCGAAGGATGTGTTACTCACCACTTCCTGTTGGGTCAAATATACATCATTAAACATAAATGCAGATCAATTTGGCTTTATGACTGTCCTATATTACCAGTCCTTAAAGTCATCCACCACATTTTGAGCAGGAACATGATTTATTTCAGGCAGTTCATCTCTGTTTTTTTTTTTTTAGAAGAGCAGCAACCTTTTAAGGCCAGAAACTGATTTTGCAGGAGAATTCCAGCGCTGGTTCGTCCCTGTGAAATGTAGATTCATCCGCTGGGATCTTTACAAGGAAATATTCCCCAGAGAGTTTCTGAAATACCTACAGATGATCAGAGGCACTGTCGGGGTTCAGAAACCCCTCATGAAGATGTTGAGAGCCATTTATACTTTGTGAGTTTGCGTTCCAGTGTTAGCGTGACGAGTCTGAAATACAGCCGCTCCTCTGGGTTTCCTCCAAAATCCAAAGAATGCCCATTCTGAAATCAGTCATTTTAAGGCAAAGCTGTGATCCTTTTACGAAAAAAAAAAAAAATAAAATCCTAATGAGACTTTTCTGTTTCTCAGAAACGTGCAGTTCCTCATAAGTGTGTTTTGTTAGTGCCTTGTTAGTTAAGGTGTTTCAGGTTGTTGTGCCTGATAGTGCTCAGTGTGATCGAGTGCCAGTGAGGAGGAATGAGCGTCCATCGGTGCTGCAGACGGCCGAACATGTGCTCTAGTGCAGGTTACTGTCCTGCTGCTGCATCTGAAACACGGCGAACATGTTTAGCATTAGAGGATGAGACACAGAGGCCATAAAGTTCAACAGGAAAATGAATTAAATAAGACCTTTTAACAACCCCGTTCCAAAAAGATCGGGATGCTGCGTAAAATGTCAATAAAAATAAATTAAACAAGCTTTTTTGGACATTTGAAGAGGTTTTTAAGCCAATTTCAAGATCACTTTTTTATCCCAAAAGTCCTAAATATCACATCTTATTTCAAGAAATCTTTACAAGCCGATTTTCACTAGTTCCATTGGCAGATTTTTTTTGCTTATTTCAAGCAAAAACGTCTTGTATTTGTTGTTTTTTTTACTTATTTTTGGAGGGGCATTTTTTCCAGTGCAGTTTAAACAAACTATAATTCAACAGTCATATGATAAAAGCCTTTCTGTTATTTGTTTTCTCTGTTTTCAACGGTTGGGCTTGTAAACAGTTTATCAGGAGCTAGCGGAAGTGAACCTCTGGCTCCATCTGGTGTCTGTTTTTATCAGCGCATGTGATGTTTAGTTTTGATGACCAACCTTTGACCAGGTTCAGCTCCGTCACCTCTTCTGGGTCGTTTCTGGGCTTCGAGGTTCTTCCTGCAGATGGAGAGAGATTGAGATTGTGATTGAACCTTTTCATTAAATGCCAGCCTTAAGTAGAAATCAGCCAGAAAACAAGGGGGACCAGAAACAAACAGTGTGACTTGTACATGTATGTTGCAACTGTGCAATTGAAAATCTTTTCTCTCAACATCTTTTACCTCTCAGCTTTAGGTAGGTCAGCATTCCTGCCAGAGCTAGAACCAGCAGTGCAGCCACCAGACCGATGACCCACCAATAAGAGGTTTCCTCTGATGCTCTTTGCTGATCTGCAAAAGGTAACAAACACACACACACACAGACTTCTAAGAAAAAATGCACTCTCCATCCAAAGGTATATTTCTGTTGTAGCATAAACATCCCCAGAAGCAGGGCTAAATCTCACCAGACTTTCAACTATTCTACTCGGCAGCTCAGTCCAGAACCATTTGGATTATTAAGAAAAAACCCATGGAAAGAGCTGAGCATTGAAGCTTTTATTATATACTCCTGTCATAATCTAAAGAAAAATGTTAAACTCTAAAATATTATATGAAATCAGTGTGAAGTCTCTCAGTATACAAATGTCCATTTGAATTGTTTGCTGCCTGCAGTACTGAGAGTTGGTGTTCCTAAAGACTGGTTCAGCAGAGGTTTATAATAACCGTAATCACTTCAAATCCTTCAAACAGACGAGATCCACTTCTGGGTTTCCCTTTGTACTTTCTTAAATACGTATCTGTAATTTAGAGATTATATAGCAGTCCAACAAGAGTTCAATCATGCAGAGAATTTTCTGATTGTTATTGTGATGCAAGAAAAGTGTAATCCCAAAGGTTTTCTGTCCTTTCAATCTGCTGAGAATCTCAAAGAAAATGAAGCTCCTCATACACTGGAAAAAATGCCCCTCCAAAAATAAGTTAAAAAACAGCAAATAAAAGACGTTTTTGCTTGAAATAAGCAAAATAAATCTGCCAATGGAACTAGTGAAAATCGGCTTGTGAAGATTTCTTGAAATAAGATGTGATATTTAGGACTTTTGAGTTAAAAGTGATCTTGAAATGAGCTTAAAAACCTCTTCAAATGTCAAAAAAAAGCTTGTTTCATATGATATGTGACTCAAAACAATTTGTTTTCAAGACTTTTTCATTTAACAAGATATTCCAGATGTATTGTCTTCCAACAAGTCCCCATATCTGGCTGAAATGGTGCTTGTTAGGCAGGTGTGTCTGGTATTAAGTGTAATGAGATACTTTGACTAGAAATGAGACAAATATACTCGGTAAGACTTTGATTTTTTTCCAGTGTGCAACAACTGAAGAGGGGCGGAGTCTGAATCTGGGCGCTGTGAAAGTTCTCAAATGTTCTACTGATAGCTGGGGTTAAAATTTGTTCAGATCAGTCTCAAACACAGGGTTTTCCTGACCTCTCAAAGTCTTTACGGGATCAGCAGCAGCCACCCAGATCATAGTTTCACATGTGCGGCTGACAAAAGGGGACTCTGGACACCACAGCAGTAAAAACAGAGCGAATCCTTTAACATGTTTGCGCTGTTGGGTTCATGACCTCACCTTCAGGACCGTGGATGGTCACTTCACTGCGTTCGGTGTGTGAGCTGTACGGCACGGAGAACTCGCAGGTGTAGCTGCCCGTGTGCTCCAAGTGTTTGGGGTCCATCAGTCGTAGGGCGCCGTCTCCAAACGGGACCCTGAAGTTGTCCAGCTCCATGTGGTTGTCCCATGGCGGCGTGGAGATGCTGCGCCCCGACCGGCTGTCGTAGGGGATGATGCGTGAAAACTCCTCGCCGTTGGAGAAGGTCCACTGGAGGGAGGGATTGTTCAGGTAAGTAGGAGCACTGCAGGGGATGGTCAGATCTTTCCCTTGAGTTCCTCTTATTTCTGCCAGGGAGCAAAGGTAGCAGCATATTCAGCACATATGAATGAGGAGTTCTTTTACTGGACTGTATTAGCAATAAAACTACACTATAGTTAGATTTTTATAACAAATTTGCATGGATCTACCTAATAAAGCTGCCTAATAAACAAAACCAGTGACGAAAAAGTCTGAATATTTTTTGCAGTGATGCAGGTTCATCAAACCCTTCAGAAAATTGGAAAAAGTGAATGCAAATTCTTTCTTATTTTCATTCATTTTCATTTCTGAGACAGAAACAAATAACCCTCCCGTTGTCTCGCGGGTCAAAAGTGAGCCACTACCATGTTTAGCTGTAGAAAAAATACCTTCAACTATCTTTTTCCACCTTGAAATTTTCTGACTTTTCCTAAAGAGACCCCGTCATTAGAAAAAGTCATACTTTATTTTTGTTGATGTTTCCATGTGGGCTGTACACCACTAGGGGACAAAGAATGGGCCTCATGCAAGAAGCGTTCGTACGCACAGATTTCTTCTTAAATCGTCCGTACCAGTGATTTAAGAGAATTTGTGCATTCACCAATCTTTTCGTATTTTACGTTTTCTTTCAGGTACGATGATGGGCCAGTTGATGAGTCTGTCAGGGATGGGGTTCTCATTAAACTCCCAACAGCTGAAAATGAATAAGGAAAGAAAGAGGAGAGAAAATGTTTATTTTACATGTATTTTACATTTATTCTACATATTTTACATGGCCAGCTGCCAAACATGACCAATTAATGAGGTTAGATAAATATGATTCATTCTGGTACAACAAACATTTTTACATTAGTATGACGTTAAGAATTAAGACAGAAAAAAAAAAATCTTTCAAACAAATGGACGATAATTAGGAAAGCCTGTTTTAGGAAAGATTCTCGTATTTGTTAGTGTTACTGGATATGATTTACCATTCTCAAAATGAAAAACTGCAAGATGATGCATGTCAAAACCTTCATTCCACGTGCACTAGCACGTGCGCGCGCACACACACACACACACACACACACACACACACACACACGTAGCTAGCTAACAACAGTGACGCTTAGCTAGCTAACGACAGTACAGTACAGGTTAGCTAGCAAACGACAGTACAGTACAGGTTAGCTAGCTAACGACAGTACAGTACAGTACAGGTTAGCTAGCTAACGACAGTACAGTACAGGTTAGCTAGCAAACGACAGTACAGTACAGGTTAGCTAGCTAACGACAGTACAGTACAGGTTAGCTAGCTAACGACAGTACAGTACAGGTTAGCTAGCAAACGACAGTACAGTACAGGTTAGCTAGCTAACGACAGTACAGTACAGGTTAGCTAGCTAACGACAGTACAGTACAGGTTAGCTAGCAAACGACAGTACAGTACAGGTTAGCTAGCTAACGACAGTACAGTACACGTTAGCTAGCTAACGACAGTACAGTACACGTTAGCTAGCTAACAACAGTACAGCACATGTTAGCTAGCTCAGTGGTTCCCAAACGGTGTGCCGTGGGATTTTGACAGCCATATATCATTATTGCAATATACAACTACACAAAAACAATATTTTTTTAATTTACTATATCAGTACTTTGTATGCACTCATTTCATAATACAGAGGGAAATTCTATACTAAAAACAATTATTTTAAAAATATAAAGGAGCGTGACACATCAAAGGCTGAAGAACAACATTAAGACAGAGAAACACTCTAGCGAGAAAATGGAGCGCTTTCTTGTGCGGAGCAAACGACCAGCCACCAGTCCAGAGACTGCCGAAAGCCCACCACCACCACCACAGGAAAACAAAAGAAGGAAACTGTCAGCAGGCAGTATAATGAAAGCTACCTGTCTCATGGTTTCACTTGGACCGCCGGGGATGCTAACCGCCCTCAGCCTGAGCGCGTCCTCTGTCGGGAGAAGTTAGCTAATGCTATGCACGGTGTGGGTGTGTGGTTGCTGCAATACAAGCACAATAATACATAATGATTGGAAATGAAGTACAACTTAAACATAAGAATACACCTGAGCTACATATATCTAACCAAATAACAACTGAAATACAGCTCAAGATTAGTTTGGAATGTAAAGTCAGCATGAATCAATTAAACTTGAATGAGAATAAATCAATGCTTAGATGCAACAAAAGAGGGGCATGCACTGTGACTGATCAATTAACATACAGTATGCAATGTATAAACCAAAGAGATGAGCAATACAGCTACATACACGTTTCAGGCTATAGCTAGTTAGCGGCTAGCCCCACGTTACTCATTTGTGGCTAAATGTTCCCCATATTATACAAACCGATGGCAAAACTACTGCTAAGTCATCAAAGTAGACTCACGGATAAACACAAACATCAACATAGTGTAACACATAAGTAAATCAACATAACTCACGGCTTAATGGACGCACACACCACAGAGATCGTTCAGCCGATGTTTTGCGCTGAACCGATCTGCGTCTTTGTGGTGCATTCAAGGACCTTGGCAGGGTGGGAATTCACATGCGCAGCAATTATTAACAGAAAGAAACACACAGAGACAACCTTTTGTACATCTTCCACGTTGAGAGAAACTTGGCCTTCTTCAAAAGAGCGCGGGATCTGAACCAGAGGCCGTTTGTTGGATTGTGTGAAAGTGTCTGAAAAGGCAATGGAGGCTAGTTACATGCTAGCGGAGCTCATTGCAAAGCAGAAGAAACCTCACACAATAGCGGAGACACTCACCCTCCCCGCTTGCAAAAAAATTGTAGGTGTCATGCTGGGTCCAGATGAGCTATCCAAAGTGCCGTCGTCTGATAACACAATGAAAAGAAGGATCGACGACATGTCAGGAGACATTGAGCAACATTTGACAGAGAAACCACAGGCGAGCGGCAGATTGTCCCTACAACTGCACGCATCTGCTGCCATAAGTGGGGCCGCAGCCCGACTTCTGGCAAACGTCAGATATGTTGATGGTGACTCTATCAAAGAGACTTTTTTTTTCTGGAAAGAAATGGAAAGCCATACAACGGGAGAAGAAATATTCAGGGTTACCGATAAGTATTTAGAAGAGAACAATCTGAGCTGGAATGTGTGCGTCAGTCTTTGCGCAGATGGTGCGGCAGGCATGACGGGGAGAGTGAAAGGATTTATTGCTCAGGTGAAAGCACAAAATCCACATATTGTGACAAACCACTGCATTTTGCACCGAGAGGCATTAGTTGCAAAAACCATGCCCCCGGAGTTGACCGAGGTGCTGAATCAGGCTGTGCAGAGGCGGGTGAATTACACTGAAATCTCGCCTCTTCTCCCAGCTGTGCGCCGAGATGGGAGCCGACCACCAAAGCCTGATCCTCCACACAGAGGTGCGCTGGCTGTCACGGGGGAAAGTCCTATCCCGTCTTTATGAACTTCGGGAAGAGCTTTTTGAATGTTCACGCTGTCCCACATAAGGACAAGCTCGCGGATGAGAGGCGGTGCGCCAGGCTGGCTCACCTTGCGGACATATTTGGACGTCTGAACGAGTTGAACGTCAAGCTTCAGGGCAGGAATGAAAATATTTTATCATCCACAGACAAGATTCTGTGAGGGGTTTATGGGCAAAATGATTCTTTGGGACAGGGCTCCATGGAGATGTTCCCGCTGGCATCAGCTGCGCCACAGGCAGCTATGGAGCGCGCTGTATGTGCCGAACACCTTAAGACCTTAAAAGACAGGTTTGAGCGCTATTTTCCACGTGTGGCTGACATCGAGGACTATGACTGGATCCGAGACCCATTCAACCAGGAATCCTCAACAGAAAAGCTCACTATGAAAGAGAGAGAGAGAGGAGTGCGCAGAGCTCCGTGTGGACCCCACACTGAAACTCAAATGTAGTGAGCTCCCTCTGGATCAGTTTTGGTTGGCTTCTGCATCGGAGCTTGTCCAACCACGCCATTGAGCAACTGCTTCTTTTCCCCACTACCTGCCTGTGTGAGTTGGCGTTCTCCTCTCTAGTTCACATGAAGAACAACAGGAGGTCGCGGCTCTCGGTTGAACAGGACTTGCGAGTGGCCCTGTCCTCAGTGCCACCGAGGATTAAAGAAACCTGCGCGCCCCGACAGGCACATGTATCTCACTAATTGGAAGTAGGCAAAAATATTTACAATAGCACGTTTCAATGCTGATTACTGAAATGTTACTTTTATCATTTATAGTTCATGGGCAGTGCAGCTTCATTGCATTGGCAGTTCTCTGTGCTGAATTTATGCGTTCTGAGTTTCCTTTGCATAATATTTGATTTTGTAACCTGTCTGGTTTATATGAGTGTGTTGTTGCTTTGATGAAGCCTAATTTGATCAAGTTTCAATTTTTAAAAAATAAATATTTCGTAAATAAACATTTCACGAGTAATATAATTGTCTTTGTCACATTTTTTTGGCATTAGAAAATAATTATGCACATTTACAGATATTTGCACACGCACGTGCACACGCACATGCACACACACGTGCACACATATGCACGTGCACAAACACAAATGCACTAGCACGTGCACAAAAACACGTGCACGTTCAAACACACATGCACACGTACGTGCACACAAACATGAACTAGCACGTGCACACACATGCACACGCACGTGCACACACACATGCACACGCACGCGCGCACACACGTGCACACGCACGTGCACACACACACACGTACACTAGCACGTGCACACACACGCGCACGTGCACACACACACACATGCACACACACACACACACACGTGCACACGCACAGACGTGCACTAGCATGTGCACACACACATGCACACGCTCGTGCACTACCACGTGCACACACATGCACATGCACACGCACACAAACACACGTGCACTAGCACGTGCACACACACATGCACACGCACACACATGAACACGCACGTGCACTAGCACGTCCACACACATGCACACGCAATTGCACGCACGTGCACACACACGTGCACACGCACGTGCACAAACACACATGCACACGCACTTGCACGCACGTGCACACACACGTGCACACGCACGTGCACACAAACAAATGCACTAGCACGTACACACACACGCACGTGCACAAACACACGTGCACTAGCACGTACACACACATGCACACGCACGTGCACACACACATGCATTAGCACGTGCACACGAACGTGCTTACACACATGCATTAGCACTTGCACGCACGTGCACACACGTGCACACGCACGTGCACACACACATGCACACGCACACACATGAACACGCACGTGCACAAGCACGTCCACACACATGCACACGCACGTGCACACACATGCACACGCACGTGCACTAGCACGTGCACACACACACATGCACACGCACACACACATGCACACGCACAAGCACAGACGTGCACTAGCATGTGCACACACATATGCACACGCTCGTGCACTACCACGTGCACACACACACAAACATGCACACGCACACACATGAACACGCACGTGCACTAGCACGTACACACACATGCACACGCACGTGCACACACACATGCATTAGCACGTGCACACGAACGTGCTTACACACATGCATTAGCACTTGCACGCACGTGCACACACGTGCACACGCACGTGCACACACACATGCACACGCACACACATGAACACGCACGTGCACTAGCACGTCCACACACATGCACACGCACGTGCACACACATGCACACGCACGTGCACTATTACGTGCACACACACACATGCACACGCACACACATGAACACGCACGTGCACTAGCACGGCCAAACACATGCACACGCACGTGCACACGCACGTGCACACGCACGTGCACACACACATGCATTAGCACGTGCACACGCACGTGCACAAACACACATGCACTAGCACGTGCACACACACAAATGCACTAGCACGTACACACGAACGTGCACACACACATGCACACGCACACACACATGCACACGCACGCGCGCACACACGTGCACACACACACGTACACTAGCACGTGCACACACACGTGCACGTGCACACACACACATGCACACACATGCACACGTGCACACACACAAGCACAGACGTGCACTAGCATGTGCACACACACATGCACACGCTCGTGCACTACCACGTGCACACACATGCACATGCACACACACACATGCACACGCACACAAACACACGTGCACTAGCACGTGCACACACACATGCACACGCACACAAATGAACAGGCACGTGCACTAGCACGTCCACACACATGCACACGCACGTGCACACACATGCACACGCATGTGCACACACATGCACACGCACGTGCGCACACAAACATGCACACGCACGTGCACACACACATGCACTAGCACGTGCACACGAACGTGCTTAGACACATGCACACACACTTGCACGCACGTGCACACGCACGTGCACACACACACATGAACACGCACGTGCACACACACAAATGCACAAGCACGTGCACACACACGTACACTAGCACGTGCACACACATGCGCACGTGCACACACACACATGCACTAGCACGTGCACACACACAAATGCACTAGCACACACATACGCACGTGCACAAACACACGTGCACTGGCACGTGCACACACACACATGCACACGCACGTGCACACACACGTGCACACACACGTACACTAGCATGTGCACACACACAAATGCACACACACACGTGCACACGCACAAGCACAGACGTGCACTAGCATGTGCACACACACATGCACACGCTCGTGCACTACCACGTGCACACACATGCACATGCACACACACACACATGCACACGCACACAAACACACGTGCACTAGCACGTGCACACACACATGCACGTGCACACACACAAATGCACACACACACACACATGCACACGCACAATACAGACGTGCACACGCTCGTGCACTACCACGTGCACACACATGCACATGCGCACACACACACACGCACACAAACACACATGCACTAGCACGTGCACACACACATGCACACGCACACACATGAACACGCACGTGCACTAGCACGTCCACACACATGCACACGCACGTGCACACGAACGTGCTTACACACATGCACACGCACTTGCACGCACGTGCACACACACGTGCACACGCACGTGCACAAACACACATGCACTAGCACGTGCACACACACAAATGCACTAGCACGTACACACACATGCACAAACACACGTGCACTAGCACGTGCACACACAGACGCACGCACACAAACACACGTGCACTAGCACGTGCACACACATGCACACGCACACACATGAACACGCACGTGCACTAGCACGTCCACACAAATGCACACGCACGTGCACACACATGCACACGCACGTGCACTAGCACGTGCACACACACATGCACACGTGCACACACGTGCACACGCACGTGCACACACACACGTGCACACACACACGTACACTAGCACGTGCACACACACGCGCACGTGCACACACACACATGCACACACACACGTGCACACGCACATGCACAGACGTGCACTAGCATGTGCAAAAACATGCACACGCACGTGCACTACCACGTGCACACACACATGCACACGCACACACACACGTGCACTAGCACGTGCACACACACAAATGCACTAGCACACACATACGCACTTGCACAAACACACGCGCACTGGCACGTGCACACACACACATGCACACGCACGTGCACACACATGTGCACACACGTGCACACACACGTGCACACACACAAATACACAAGCACGTGCACACACACGTACACTAGCACGTGCACACACACGCGCACGTGCACACACACACATGCACACACACACGTGCACACGCACATGCACAGACGTGCACTAGCATGTGCACACACATGCACACGCACGTGCACTACCACGTGCACACACATGCACACGCACGTGCACTACCACGTGCACACACATGCACACACACACGTGCACTAGCACGTGCACACACACAAATGCACGAGCACACACATACGCACGTGCACAAACATGCACACGCACGTGCACACACACGTGCACTAGCACGTGCACACACACGTGCACAAGCACGTGCAAAAACACACATGCACTACCACGTGCACACACATGCACTAGCACGTTCACACATACACGAGGAGTCTATGCCTAAGGAAGGAGGAGTCTCTGTATCAAGGGGAGGAGTCTCTGTATTAGGGGGAGGAGTCTCTGTCTTAGGGGAGGAGTCTCTTTGTCAGGGGGAAGAGTCTTTGGGGAGGAGTCTCTTTCTTGGGGGAGGAGTTTTAGGGGGAGGAGTCTCTTCCTAGGGAGGGAGGAGTCTCTGTCTTGGGGGAGGAGTCTCTGTATTAGGGGGAGGAGTCTCTTTGTCAGGGGGAGGAGTCTCTGTATCAGGGGGGAGGAGTCTCTGTCTTAGGGGTGGAGTATCTTTCTTGGGGGAGGAGTCTTAGGGGGAGGAGTCTCTTCCTAGGGAGTATGTATCAAGGGGTGGAGTCTCTGTCTTAGGGGGAGGAGTCTCTGTTTTAGGGGGAGGAGTCTCTGTCATGGGGTGGAGTCTCTCTATCAGGGGGAGGAGTCTCTGTATCAAGGGGAGGAGTCTCTGTTTTAGGGGGAGGAGTCTCTGTCTAGGGGAGGAGTCTCTGTTTTAGGGGGAGGAGTCTCTGTATCAAGGGGAGGAGTCTCTGTTTTAGGGGGAGGAGTCTCTGTCTAGGGGAGGAGTCTCTGTTTTAGGGGGAGGAGTCTCTGTATCAAGGGGAGGAGTCTCTGTATCAGGGGGAGGAGTCTCTGTGTTAGGGGGAGGAGTCTCTGTCTTAGGGGAGGAGTCTATGTATAAGGGGGAGGAGTCTCTGTCTTAGGGGGAGGAGTCTATGTATCAAGGGGTGGAGTCTCTGTCTTAGGGGGAGGGGTCTCTGTATCAGGGGGAGGAGTCTATGTATAAGGGGGAGGAGTCTCTGTCTTAGGGGGAGGAGTCTATGTATCAAGGGGTGGAGTCTCTGTCTTAGGGGGAGGGGTCTCTGTATCAGGGGGAGGAGTCTATGTATAAGGGGGAGGAGTCTCTGTATCAAGGGGTGGAGTCTCTGTCTTAGGGGGAGGAGTCTATGTATCAGGGGGAGGAGTCTCTGTTTTAGGAGGAGGAGTCTATGTATCAAGGGGTGGAGTCTCTGTCTTAGGGGAGGAGTCTCTGTTTTAGGGGGAGGAGTCTCTGTATCAAGGGGAGGAGTCTCTGTATCAGGGGGAGGAGTCTCTGTTTTAGGGGAGGAGTCTCTGTATCAGGGGGAGGAGTCTCTGTCTTAGGGGAGGAGTCTCTGTCTTAGGGGAGGAGTCTCTGTATCAGGGGGAGGAGTCTCTGTTTTAGGGGGAGGAGTCTCTGTCTTAGGGGAGGAGTCTATGTATCAAGGGGTGGAGTCTCTGTCTTAGGGGGAGGAGTCTCTGTATCAGGGGGAGGAGTCTATGTATCAGGGGGAGGAGTCTCTGTATCAGGGGGAGGAGTCTCTGTTTTAGGGGGAGGAGTCTATGCATAAGGGGGAGGAGTCTATGTATCAGGAGGAGGAGTCTATGTATCAAGGGGTGGAGTCTCTGTCTTAGGGGGAGGAGTCTCTGTTTTAGGGGGAGGGGTCTCTGTACCAGGGGGAGGAGTCTCTGTTTTAGGGGGAGGAGTCTCTGTATCAAGGGGAGGAGTCTCTGTATCAGGGGGAGGAGTCTCTGTTTTAGGGGGAGGAGTCTATGTATCGGGGGAGGAGTCTATGTATCGGGGGAGGAGTCTCTGTTTTAGGGGGAGGAGTCTCTGTATCAAGGGGAGGAGTCTCTGTTTTAGGGGGAGGAGTCTCTGTCTAGGGGAGGAGTCTCTGTTTTAGGGGGAGGAGTCTCTGTATCAGGGGGAGGAGTCTATGTATCAGGGGAGGAGTCTATGTATAAGGGGGAGGAGTCTCTGTTTTAGGGGGAGGAGTCTATGTATAAGGGGGAGGAGTCTATGTATCAGGAGGAGGAGTCTCTGTATCAGGGGGAGGAGTCTATGTATCAGGAGGAGGAGTCTATGTATCAAGGGGTGGAGTCTCTGTCTTAGGGGGAGGAGTCTCTGTCTTAGGGGAGGAGTCTATGTATAAGGGGGAGGAGTCTCTGTCTTAGGGGGAGGAGTCTATGTATCAAGGGGTGGAGTCTCTGTCTTAGGGGAGGAGTCTCTGTATCAGGGGGAGGAGTCTCTGTCTTAGGGGAGGAGTCTATGTATCAAGGGGTGGAGTCTCTGTCTTAGGGGGAGGAGTCTCTGTATCAGGGGGAGGAGTCTATGTATCGGGGGAGGAGTCTCTGTTTTAGGGGGAGGAGTCTCTGTATCAAGGGGAGGAGTCTCTGTATCAGGGGGAGGAGTCTCTGTTTTAGGGGAGGAGTCTCTGTATCAGGGGGAGGAGTCTCTGTCTTAGGGGAGGAGTCTCTGTATCAGGGGGAGGAGTCTCTGTTTTAGGGGGTGGAGTCTATGTATCAAGGGGTGGAGTCTCTGTCTTAGGGGGAGGAGTCTCTGTTTTAGGGGGAGGAGTCTCTGTCATGGGGTGGAGTCTCTCTATCAGGGGGAGGAGTCTCTGTCTTAGGGGAGGAGTTTATGTATCAAGGGGTGGAGTCTCTGTCTTAGGGGGAGGAGTCTCTGTATCAGGGGGAGGAGTCTATGTATAAGGGGGAGGAGTCTCTGTATCAGGGGGAGGAGTCTATGTATCAGGGGGAGGAGTCTGTCACATGTGTGTGCACGTGCACATTTACACATGCACATGCACAAACACACACACACACACACACACGCATACGCACGTGCACACACACAAACGCACACTTAGACACGTCTCTTCTGTAGTTCAAACTCCTTTGTCCTTCATATGTATCCTTTCGAAGTAGGTTCCACGCATAAAGCCCTTTAAATGACCCTTTTGGAGAAAGAAACACAGGAATAGCCTTCTTTTGCGGAGTTAAGACGAAATACGGATTTTTGCTATAAAAGGAATTCCTTCAGTCAAAACAAGTTCAAACTCCTTTGTCCTTCATATGTATCCATTCGAAGTAGGTTCCACGCATAAAGCCCTTTAAATGACCTTTTTGGAGAAAGAAACACAGGAATAGCCTTCTTTTGCGGAGTTAAGACGAAATACGGATTTTTGCTATAAAAGGAATTCCTTCAGTCAAAACAAGTTCAAACTCCTTTGTCCTTCATATGTATCCATTCGAAGTAGGTTCCACGCATAAAGCCCTTTAAATGACCTTTTTGGAGAAAGAAACACAGGAATAGCCTTCTTTTGCGGAGTTAAGACGAAATACGGATTTTTGCTATAAAAGGAATTCCTTCAGTCAAAACAAGTTCAAACTCCTTTGTCCTTCATATGTATCCATTCGAAGTAGGTTCCACGCACAAACCCCTTTAAATGACCTTTTATTGAGAAAGAAACACAGGAAATCAAATGTAATGTAAAAAAATGACACATGAATGGAAATAATGTATGTCAATTTCAAATTTCAAATAATGTCATGTAAATCGAAATATAATGTAAATACATAAAAAGCTTGTTGCATATCTGCAACTGTGGGTGCTACAAGTTTAAACACTCACCTGGCAGGCCCCTAACCCTAACTCTAACTCTAACTCTAACCCTAACTCTAACTCTAACTCTAACTCTAACCCTAACTCTAACTCTAACTCTAACTCTAACTCTAACTCTAACTCTAACCCTAACTCTAACCCTAACCCTAACTCTAACTCTAACTCTAACCCTAACTCTAACTCTAACCCTAACTCTAACTCTAACTCTAACCCTAACTCTAACTCTAACTCTAACCCTAACTCTAACTCTAACTCTAACTCTAACCCTAACTCTAACTCTAACTCTAACTCTAACCCTAACTCTAACTCTAACTCTAACCCTAACTCTAACCCTAACTCTAACTCTAACTCTAACCCTAACTCTAACTCTAACTCTAACTCTAACTCTAACCCTAACCCTATCCCCAGCCTTAACCCTAACCCTAACCCTAACCGGTCCCATATATATTTACATGATCAATTAATTAATAGCTTAAACCTCATTTTATAACGTTTTGTTTCATTATTGACATTGTTAAGCCCTTATGATGAGTAAAAATGCTGCATGACAATGCTTTATAAATAAAAGTTTTATTACAACCAGTTCAATGATCACAAAATAGCACCACTTCCACAAAAACAACTTCAGATCAGTTCAACAGTTAGAAATACCAACAGCCACCACAACACGAAACAGTATCAAAGCAGCTTCATCACCAAAAAAAGGGGGGGGGCCACCATACAGTGATCCAATACGGCGCTATTAATGAAAGTATGAAACTCTGAAGGATAAAAAACATGTCAACCACTCGAGAGGAAGAACTGACTGTGTTAAACCACTCAAAGAGCGTTGAGAAACACCAGCTGTTTGAGCTTGGAGGGAGAGGGAGAGGGAGAGAAAGGAGAGGGGGGGGGGGGGGGGGGAGAGGAGAAAAAAAAGAGCGGGGGAGAGAGAAAGAGAAAGAGATTCAGAGCGGAATGTAGCGATTTGCCGAGACGAAGTGGAGGCACATTACGCTACATCCCGCGAAGGGACACGCCCCCGCGCGTGCGGCAGGGTCTTCGCCAGCCGCTCGCTCTATTTATGTCCCTCTGAGCTCGCGCCCCTCTGACTCACGGTTGCGCCAGCAGAGCGGGAAAAGGCTTCAAACTGCCTTTTCATTCACACACACACAACAGCTCTGCCCCGGCTGGCTGGGAAGTCCTCGCTGGGGCTCCTGCTGCTGCTGCCGCTGCTTCACCTCCTTCGGCTTTTCCTCTGCCACACACAGGCATGATGGGAAATGTAGTCTCTTCTTCTCTTCTTTATCATTGAATTAAGTAAGGTAAGATTTTCCCCCCATCTGTACAAGTCATTTGCATTTTAAAATAATGAACTAACATTCAGTCAGGTATTTATACAACAACCAAGTCACACTGTAAGAGAATTTAAACTGAGTTTGTCCATTGTCTTGCAGGTCTTGATTTGAGAATTGTGATGATTGGAAAAACTGCTGTGGGCAAAAGTGCAGTTGGAAACACCATTCTTGGAGAAACGAAATTCAAATCTAGTCCCGCTGCAAGTTCAGTGACAGAAGCCTGTGAAAAAGGAGTCGCTCTCTGGGGTAACAGAGTAGTTAGTGTGGTTGACACGCCAGGGATCCCGGACACTTCCAAAACGGAAGATTTCATAAAAAGAGAAATAGTGAAATGTGTCAAAGTCTCCTGTCCTGGTCCACATGTCTTCCTGCTGGTGATCCAAATTGGCCGATTCACCAAAGAAGAGAAGAACTCTGTGGAAGCACTACAGGAGCTGTTTGGTCCAAAAGCCAACCAGTTCATGATTGTGCTGTTTACCCGTGGTGGTGATCTTGGAGCCATGACCATACAGGAATATGTACGTGAAGGTGACCCGGGGCTTCAACGAGTTATCCAACGTTGTGGCGGAAGGTTCCTAGTCTTTGACAACATGAGCAAGGACAGAAAACAGGTAACGCAACTTCTGGAGATGGTCGACAACGTGGTGGCAGCAAACGGGGGGACACATTACACAGATGCAATGTATAAAGAGGTAGAGTTAGCTCAGAAAATGGGGCGAGGTGACATGGATGAAGAATTCATGAAGGCTCTGATCCAACGCATCTTACTTTTTCATTTGATTCTTGCAAGAGAATAAATGACCATGGTGGATTGTCTAGACTCATAATCAAGACCTAGAAAGATTTTGTTTGCTACCTTTGTAAGCAAACAGAGGAGGTTCGGCAAAGTTAGAACACACTGTGTAGACAGAGGGGGAGTACAGCATTGCTTCAAATCATTTATTAGTCAAAATTGAGGAAACCTTGAGCTGTTGATTGTTATGGGGGAAATATGTGGTTTCTATTATACTGAGAGTGTGATATGCTGATAATAAAACATAGTTTAGTTCTGGTAGATATAATGTTAATTTGATAAGAAGCCAATAATCATGGCGGTTTCTCGTATTTTATAATCGTGGTATTCAATATGTTAGGATTTAGCTTTGTGGTGTAGAAAATGACTTATTGATAGAATGTATTCCTTACAAAGTAATACATGATGATGGTGATAGAAAAGTATTTACTTTTAATGTTTCTTGTTATTAAATTGAACTGACAAAGTCACAAAAGCAATTAGATTTGATCTAACTGTCTTTCTTTTCCCATATGTTGTAATTTTATCATCCATTCAGCAATAAGAGTAACTGTAAAACTACACGTGTATAATATGTAGATGCAAGTGATGTCTAAGCTAGCAGCCTTTTTAATACGTTGGCTCTGAGCAATTTAAATAATGATCCTTTTTTTAAAAAGTTAGCGAATGCTGTGGCAGACGTCACAAACTTTCACCGGGAAGGAAGCGACCAGAAGTGTCTCCTCCATAGTGATTTATCCACCTCACATTACTGAGCTTCATCCAACCTTCTTAAAGGAGAAGATTTGTGCTTAGCATTGCATTTAAAAATCCTTCAATTTAAAAGACCTTTTAAAGATCAATAAGATAAAATAAGATTTTTTAAAAATTGCATGATAAACTACAGAGAGTATTTTATGAACGCACTTGCATGCACATATACACAGCACAGTGGGATTAAACTGATTTGGTTGTTTTAGCTGAGAAACATGTTTATTTTGTTGTACTCATGATTCTGTGATTATTAAAGTCATGTCTGATTTACCTGCTTGTTCTTTACCTTTAAACTAAATAAATGTGAGTGAATATTCAGCTCTCCTACTTCATTTTCTTTATTTGCAATAAGACACAACATTGCACTTGTTCATCAGAGAAACCAGTTGAACATCATGAATCAATTAACTGTTTTGTTTAGAGAACTTTGACATAAACACAGTTATGCTTTACTTTATGGGTATTTATTTATAATATATTTTGAATTAAATCTTAAGAGCATTATTTAAAAAAGATCTCTCATAAATTTAATTGTTTTATGTATTATTGTCTTTCACAATATCATCTACACACTCAAAAAAAAGATCTGGTTGCCAGTCCAGGGTCACACTCACACTCACTCCCAGGAAGCCAGAGAACCCACGCTTACACGGGGAGAACATGCAAACTCCACACAGAAAGGTCCAAGCTGGGAATCAAACCTTTCTGTGGCTTTTGTTAGTTCTGTTTGGAAACCCTTATTATTGAAATATCAAAGCCACTGCTGCCATCTACTGGCTAACAAAACATTGACATGAAAAAGGATTAGCAGGTGATTTTGTTATTTAGAAAAGAATCTCCATTATTAATCTGATTATTATTAAATAATAATAATAATAATAATAATAATCGTAATAACACAAGCAAACTATCATAAAACAAATACAAACAATCTTAACCTAAAATTGCCAAAGGTATGACTTCATCTTGAGGTACAATTGAACTAATAAGATTTTTGTGTCGCAAACGGTTTATTGTTTTGATGTTTACAATTTAATATCGGCAAACAACTATTTCATAAACATTCTTTATAAACAATAATGTAATATTTTGTAATATATGTAATATAATGCAAAGTTGCCGCTGCACATTTGAAAGTGATCAGTATAAACAACAAACTCTCTCATCTGTCCATCTTCCCACACACTTGATCAAATTCAGGGTTACTATGGTGCATGTTGCAGCTAACACTGGCCGATCTAAATGAATTCAAACTTCATTTCTAATAGTCCTAATATATCAGTCCTTATATTTGTAACAGCTCCCACAGTGAAGTTTAAACATTAGCTAAAGAGAGCAATCACCTACAGACTGAAAGTTCACAGAAAAAGACTCAGTGAGTTGGATTCTTAGTCGTTTTTAATAGCATTTATTTAATTATGACACTTGACATCATGAAACATGTTGCCCAGATGAGTAGAAATTCTGTGCTTTGTCTTATAAAACAATAAGCTCTCCACATCAAACAATGATTTACTGACCAAATTATCTTTATGATCCAGGAATAAATGCCCAGGCAACGTTTGACCTCATGGAAAATCCTGGAAAAGTTACTTTATGTTAATGGTGGACAGTACAGGAAGTCACTCTTACCTAAACTATCCTTGGTGTCGTATTCAAGGACACACAGTAGTGATGTCCATGCAAAGCTTCTTGACATTGAGAGAAAAAAACAACAACAACCAGTTTTCAAGCATTGGTAACAATAACCACACCAACTCCTTGTTATAGGCTTTGTGGTGCAACTTGTTGCGTCTCTCCCTGGAAACTACAGACAATTTTAAGAGCGAGCCAAAGAGGTTTTTACATGTTGAAAAGATTCACCATTGGGAGGAGAAAAATCAGGGAAAACAGACAGACTAGTACTGACTAATCCACCTCGAAGGATGTGTTACTCACCACTTCCTGTTGGGTCAAATATACATCATTAAACATAAATGCAGATCAATTTGGCTTTATGACTGTCCTATATTACCAGTCCTTAAAGTCATCCACCACATTTTGAGCAGGAACATGATTTATTTCAGGCAGTTCATCTCTGTTTTTTTTTTTTTAGAAGAGCAGCAACCTTTTAAGGCCAGAAACTGATTTTGCAGGAGAATTCCAGCGCTGGTTCGTCCCTGTGAAATGTAGATTCATCCGCTGGGATCTTTACAAGGAAATATTCCCCAGAGAGTTTCTGAAATACCTACAGATGATCAGAGGCACTGTCGGGGTTCAGAAACCCCTCATGAAGATGTTGAGAGCCATTTATACTTTGTGAGTTTGCGTTCCAGTGTTAGCGTGACGAGTCTGAAATACAGCCGCTCCTCTGGGTTTCCTCCAAAATCCAAAGAATGCCCATTCTGAAATCAGTCATTTTAAGGCAAAGCTGTGATCCTTTTACGAAAAAAAAAAAAAATAAAATCCTAATGAGACTTTTCTGTTTCTCAGAAACGTGCAGTTCCTCATAAGTGTGTTTTGTTAGTGCCTTGTTAGTTAAGGTGTTTCAGGTTGTTGTGCCTGATAGTGCTCAGTGTGATCGAGTGCCAGTGAGGAGGAACGAGCGTCCATCGGTGCTGCAGACGGCCGAACATGTGCTCTCGTGCAGGTTACTGTCCTGCTGCTGCATCTGAAACACGGCGAACATGTTTAGCATTAGAGGATGAGACACAGAGGCCATAAAGTTCAACAGGAAAATGAATGAAATAAGACCTTTTAACAACCCCATTCCAAAAAGATTGGGATGCTGCGTAAAATGTCAATAAAAATAAATAAAACAAGCTTTTTTTGACATTTGAAGAGGTTTTTAAGCTAATTTCAAGATCACTTTTTATCCCAAAAGTCCTAAATATCACATCTTATTTCAAGAAATCTTGACAAGCCGATTTTCACTAGTTCCACTGGCAGATTTTTTTTGCTTATTTCAAGCAAAAACGTCTTGTATTTGTTGGTTTTTTTACTTATTTTTGGAGGGGCATTTTTTCCAGCGCAGTTTAAACAAACTATAATTCAACAGTCATATGATAAAAGCCTTTCTGTTATTTGTTTTCTCTGTTTTCAATGGTTGGGCTTGTAAACAGTTTATCAGGAGCTAGCGGAAGTGAACCTCTGGCTCCATCTAGTGTCTGTTTTTATCAGCGCATGTGATGTTTAGTTTTGATGACCAACCTTTGACCAGGTTCAGCTCCGTCACCTCTTCTGGGTCGTTTCTGGGCTTCGAGGTTCTTCCTGCAGATGGAGAGAGATTGAGATTGTGATTGAACCTTTTCATTAAATGCCAGCCTTAAGTAGAAATCAGCCAGAAAACAAGGGGGACCAGAAACAAACAGTGTGACTTGTACATGTATGTTGCAACTGTGCAATTGAAAATCTTTTCTCTCAACATCTTTTACCTCTCAGCTTTAGGTAGGTCAGCATTCCTGCCAGAGGTAGAACCAGCAGTGCAGCCACCAGACCGATGACCCACCAATAAGAGCTTTCCTCTGATGCTCTTTGCTGATCTGCAAAAGGTAACAAACACACACACACAGACTTCTAAGAAAAAATGCACTCTCCATCCAAAGGTATATTTCTGTTGGGAGCATAAACATCCCCAGAAGCAGGGCTAAATCTCACCAGACTTTCAACTATTCTACTCGGCAGCTCAGTCCAGAACCATTTGGATTATTAAGAAAAAACCCATGGAAAGAGCTGAGCATTGAAGCTTTTATTATATACTCCTGTCATAATCTAAAGAAAAATGTTAAACTCTAAAATATTATATGAAATCAGTGTGAAGTCTCTCAGTATACAGATGTCCATTTGAATTGTTTGCTGCCTGCAGTACTGAGAGTTGGTGTTCCTAAAGACTGCTTCAGCAGAGGTTTATAATAACCGTAATCACTTCAAATCCTTCAAACAGACCAGATCCACTTCTGGGTTTCCCTTTGTACTTTCTTAAATACGTATCTGTAATTTAGAGATTCTATAGCAGTCCAACAAGAGTTCAATCATGCAGAGAATTTTCTGATTGTTATTGTGATGCAAGAAAAGCGTAATCCCAAAGGTTTTCTGTCCTTTGAATCTGCTGAGAATCTCAAAGAAAATGAAGCTCCTCATACACTGGAAAAAATGCCCCTCCAAAAAGAAGTTAAAAAACAGCAAATAAAAGACGTTTTTGCTTGAAATAAGCAAAATAAATCTGCCAATGGAACTAGTGAAAATCGGCTTGTGAAGATTTCTTGAAATAAGATGTGATATTTAAGACTTTTGAGATAAAAGTGATCTTGAAATGAGCTTAAAAACCTCTTCAAATGTAAAAAAAAAAAGCTTGTTTCATATGAAATGTGACTCAAAACTATTTGTTTTCAAGACTTTTTCATTTAACAAGATATTCCAGATGTATTGTCTTCAAACAAGTCCCTATATCTGGCTGAAATAGCACTTGTTAGGCAGTTGTGTCTTATATTAAGTGTAATGAGATATTTTGACTAGAAATGAGACAAATATTAAGACTTTGATTTTTTTCCAGTGTGCAACAACTGAAGAGGGACGGAGTCTGAATCTGGGCGCTGTGAAAGTTCTCAGATGTTCTACTGATAGCTGGGGTTAAAATTTGTTCAGATCAGTCTCAAACACAGGGTTTTCCTGACCTCTCAAAGTCTTTACGGGATCAGCAGCAGCCACTCAGATCATAGTTTCACATGTGCGGCTGACAAAAGGGGACTCTGGACACCACAGCAGTAAAAACAGAGCGAATCCTTCAACATGTTTGCGTTGTTGGGTTCATGACCTCACCTTCAGGACCGTGGATGGTCACTTCACTGCGTTCGGTGTGTGAGCTGTACGGCACGGAGAACTCGCAGGTGTAGCTGCCCGTGTGCTCCAAGTGTTTGGGGTCCATCAGTCGTAGGGCGCCGTCTCCAAACGGGACCCTGAAGTTGTCCAGCTCCATGTGGTTGTCCCATGGCGGCGTGGAGATGCTGCGCCCCGACCGGCTGTCGTAGGGGATGATGCGGGAAAACTCCTCGCCGTTGGAGAAGGTCCACTGGAGGGAGGGATTGTTCAGGTAAGTAGGAGCACTGCAGGGGATGGTCAGATCTTTCCCTTGAGTTCCTCTTATTTCTGCCAGGGAGCAAAGGTAGCAGCATATTCAGCACATATGAATGAGGAGTTCTTTTACTGGACTGCATTAGCAATAAAACTACACTATTACATTTTTATAACAAATTTGCATGGATCTACCTAATAAAGCTGCCTAAGAAACAAAACCAGGGACGAAAAGTCTGAATATTTTTTGCAGTGATGCAGGTTCATCAAACCCTTCAGAAAATTGGAAAAAGTGAATGCAAATTCTTTCTTATTTTCATTCATTTTCATTTCTGAGACAGAAACAAATAACCCTCCCGTTGTCTCGCGGGTCAAAAGTGAGCCACTACCATGTTTAGCTGTAGAAAAAATACCTTCAACTATCTTTTTCCACCTTGAAATTTTCTGACTTTTCCTAAAGAGACCCCGTCATTAGAAAAAGTCATACTTTATTTTTGTTGATGTTTCCATGTGGGCTGTACACCACTAGGGGACAAAGAATGGGCCTCATGCAAGAAGCGTTCGTACGCACAGATTTCTTCTTAAATCGTCCGTACGAGTGATTTAAGAGAATTTGTGCATTCACCAATCTTTTCGTATTTGACGTTTTCTTTCAGGTACGATGATGGGCCAGTTGATGAGTCTGTCAGGGATGGGGTTCTCATTAAACTCCCAACAGCTGAAAATGAATAAGGAAAGAAAGAGGAGAGAAAATGTTTATTTTACATGTATTTTACATTTATTCTACATATTTTACATGGCCAGCTGCCAAACATGACCAATTAATGAGGTTAGATAAATATGATTCATTCTGGTACAACAAACATTTTTACATTAGTATGACGTTAAGAATTAAGACAGAAAAAAAAAAATCTTTCAAACAAATGGACGATAATTAGGAAAGCCTGTTTTAGGAAAGATTCTCGTATTTGTTAGTGTTACTGGATATGATTTACCATTCTCAAAATGAAAAACTGCAAGATGATGCATGTCAAAACCTTCATTCCACGTGCACTAGCACGTGCGCGCGCACACACACACACACACACACACACACACACACACACACACGTAGCTAGCTAACAACAGTGACGCTTAGCTAGCTAACGACAGTACAGTACAGGTTAGCTAGCAAACGACAGTACAGTACAGGTTAGCTAGCAAACGACAGTACAGTACATGTTAGCTAGCAAACGACAGTACAGTACAGGTTAGCTAGCAAAAGACAGTACAGTACATGTTAGCTAGCTAACGACAGTACAGTACACGTTAGCTAGCTAACGACAGTACACTACAGGTTAGCTAGCTCAGTGGTTCCCAAACGGTGTGCCGTGGGATTTTGACAGCCATATATCATTATTGCAATATACAACTACACAAAAACAATATTTTTTTAATTTACTATATCAGTACTTTGTATGCACTCATTTCATAATACAGAGGGAAATTCTATACTAAAAACAATTATTTTAAAAATAGAAAGGAGCGTGACACATCAAAGGCTGAAGAACAACATTAAGACAGAGAAACACTAGCGAGAAAATGGAGCGCTTTCTTGTGCGGAGCAAACGACCAGCCACCAGTCCAGAGACTACCGAAAGCCCACCACCACCACCACCACCACAGGAAAACAAAAGAAGGAAACTGTCAGCAGGCAGTATAATGAAAGCTACCTGTCTCATGGTTTCACTTGGACCGCCGGGGATGCTAACCGCCCTCAGCCTGAGCGCGTCCTCTGTCGGGAGAAGTTAGCTAATGCTATGCAAGGTGTGGGTGTGTGGTTGCTGCAATACAAGCACAATAATACAGAATGATTGGAAATGAAGTACAACTTAAACATAAGAATACACCTGAGCTACATATATCTAACCAAATAACAACTGAAATACAGCTCAAGATTAGTTTGGAATGTAAAGTCAGCATGAATCAATTAAACTTGAATGAGAATAAATCTATGCTTAGATGCAACAAAAGAGGGGCATGCACTGTGACTGATCAATTAACATACAGTATGCAATGTATAAACCAAAGAGATGAGCAATACAGCTACATACACGTTTCAGGCTATAGCTAGTTAGCGGCTAGCCCCACGTTACTCATTTGTGGCTAAATGTTCCCCATATTATACAAACCGATGGCAAAACTACTGCTAAGTCATCAAATTAGACTCACGGATAAACACAAACATCAACATAGTGTAACACATAAGTAAATCAACATAACTCACGGCTTAATGGACGCACACACCACAGAGATCGTTCAGCCGGTGTTTTTGCGCTGAACCGACCTGCGTCTTTGTGGTGCATTCAAGGACCTTGGCAGGGTGGGAATTCACATGCGCAGCAATTATTAACAGAAAGAAACACACAGAGACAACCTTTTGTACATCTTCCACGTTGAGAGAAACTTGGCCTACTTCAAAAGAGCGCGGGATCTGAACCAGAGGCAGCAAGGCCGTTTGTTGGATTGTGTGAAAGTGTCTGAAAAGGCAATGGAGGCTAGTTACATGCTAGCGGAGCTCATTGCAAAGCAGAAGAAACCTCACACAATAGCGGAGACACTCATCCTCCCCGCTTGCAAAAAAATTGTAGGTGTCATGCTGGGTCCAGATGAGCTATCCAAAGTGCCGTCGTCTGATAACACAATGAAAAGAAGGATCGACGACATGTCAGGAGACATTGAGCAACATTTGACAGAGAAACCACAGGCGAGCGGCAGATTGTCCCTACAACTGCACGCATCTACTGACATAAGTGGGGCCGCAGCCCGACTTCTGGCAAACGTCAGATATGTTGATGGTGACTCTATTAAAGAGACTTTTTTTTTCTGGAAAGAAATGGAAAGCCATACAACGGGAGAAGAAATATTCAGGGTTACCAATAAGTATTTAGAAGAGAACAATCTGAGCTGGAATATGTGCGTCAGTCTTTGCGCAGATGGTGCGGCAGGCATGACGGGGAGAGTGAAAGGATTTATTGCTCAGGTGAAAGCACAAAATCCACATATTGTGACAAACCACTGCATTTTGCACCGAGAGGCATTAGTTGCAAAAACCATGCCCCCGGAGTTGACCGAGGTGCTGAATCAGGCTGTGCAGAGGCGGGTGAATTACACTGAAATCTCGCCTCTTCTCCCAGCTGTGCGCCGAGATGGGAGCCGGCCACCAAAACCTGATCCTCCACACAGAGGTGCGCTGGCTGTCACGAGGGAAAGTCCTATCCCGTCTTTATGAACTTCGGGAAGAGCTTTTTGAATGTTCACCTGAACACGCTGTCCCACATAAGGACAAGCTCGCGGATGAGAGGCGGAGCGCCAGGCTGGCTCACCTTGCGGACATATTTGGACATCTGAACGAGTTGAACGCCAAGCTTCAGGGCAGGAATGAAAATATTTTATCATCCACAGACAAGATTCTGTGGGGGGTTTATGGGCAAAATGATTCTTTGGGACAGGGCTCCATGGAGATGTTCCCGCTGGCATCAGCTGCGCCACAGGCAGCTATGGAGCGCGCTGTATGTGCCGAACACCTTAAGACCTTAAAAGACAGGTTTGAGCGCTATTTTCCACGTGTGGCTGACATCGAGGACTATGACTGGATCCGAGACCCATTCAACCAGGAATCCTCAACAGAAAAGCTCACTATGAAAGAGAGAGAGAGAGGAGTGCGCAGAGCTCCGTGTGGACCGCACACTGAAACTCAAATGTAGTGAGCTCCCTCTGGATCAGTTTTGGTTGGCTTCTGCATCGGAGCTTGTCCAACCACGCCATTGAGCAACTGCTTCTTTTCCCCGCTACCTGCCTGTGTGAGTTGGCGTTCTCCTCTCCAGTTCACATGAAGAACAACAGGAGGTCGCGGCTCTCGGTTGAACAATACTTGCGAGTGGCCCTGTCCTCAGTGCCACCGAGGATTAAAGAAACCTGCGCGCCCCGACAGGCACATGTATCTCACTAATTGGAAGTAGGCAAAAATATTTACAATAGCACGTTTCAATGCTGATTACTGAAATGTTACTTTTATCATTTATAGTTCATGGGCAGTGCAGCTTCATTGCATTGGCAGTTCTCTGTGCTGAATTTATGCGTTCTGAGTTTCCTTTGCATAATATTTGATTTTGTAACCTGTCTGGTTATGAGTGTGTTGTTGCTTTGATGAAGCCTAATTTGATCAAGTTTCAATTTTTAAAAAATAAATATTTCGTAAATAAACATTTCACGAGTAATATAATTGTCTTTGTCACATTTTTTTGGCATTAGAAAATAATTATGCACATTTACAGATATTTGCACACACACGTGCACACATATGCACGTGCACAAACACAAATGCACTAGCACGTGCACAAAAACACGTGCACGTTCAAACACACATGCACACGTACGTGCACACAAACATGAACTAGCACGTGCACACACATGCACACGCACGTGCACACACACATGCACACGCACGCGCGCACACACGTGCACACACGTGCACACGCACGTGCACACACACGTACGTACACTAGCACGTGCACACACACGCGCACGTGCACACACACACATGCACACACACACACACGTGCACACGCACATGCACAGACGTGCACTAGCATGTGCACACACACATGCACACGCTCGTGCACTACCACGTGCACACACATGCACATGCACACGCACACAAACACACGTGCACTAGCACGTGCACACACACATGCACACGCACACACATGAACTCGCACGTGCACTAGCACGTCCACACACATGCACACGCACGTGCACACACATGCACACGCACGTGCACACACACATGCACTAGCACGTGCACACGAACGTGCTTACACACATGCACACGCAATTGCACGCACGTGCACACACACGTGCACACGCACGTGCACAAACACACATGCACACGCACTTGCAAGCACGTGCACACACACGTGCACACGCACGTGCACACAAACAAATGCACTAGCACGTACACACACACGCACGTAGACAAACACACGTGCACTAGCATGTGCACACACACATGCACACGCACGTGCACACGCACGTGCACACACATGCACACGCACGTGCACACGCACGTGCACAAACACACATGCACACGCACTTGCAAGCACGTGCACACACACGTGCACACGCACGTGCACACAAACAAATGCACTAGCACGTACACACACAAGCACGTAGACAAACACACGTGCACTAGCGTACACACACAAGCACGTAGACAAACACACGTGCACTAGCACGTGCACACACGAACGCACGCACACAAACACACGTGCACTAGCACGTGCACACACATGCGCACGCACACATATGAACACGCACGTGCAGTAGCACGTCCACACACATGCACACGCACGTGCACACACATGCACACGCACGCGCACACACATGCACACGCATGTGCACACACACATGCACACGCGCGCGCGCACACGTGCACACACACGTACACTAGCACGTGCACACGCACGTGCACACACACACATGCACACGCACAAGCACAGACGTGCACTAGCATGTGCACACACACATGCACACGCACGTGCACACGCACGTGCACACACATGCACTAGCACGTGCACACGAACGTGCTTACACACATGCACACACACTTGCACGCACGTGCACACACACGTGCACACGCACGTGCACAAACACACATGCACTAGCACGTGCACACACACAAATGCACTAGCACGTACACACGAACGTGCTTACACACATGCACACGCACTTGCACACAAACGTGCTCAGACACATGCACACGCACGTACACACACATGCACACACACACACACATGCACACGCACATGCACAGACGTGCACTAGCATGTGCACACACACACATGCACACGCTCGTGCACTACCACGTGCACACACATGCACATGCACACGCACACAAACACACGTGCACTAGCACGTGCACACACACATGCACACGCACACACATGAACTCGCACGTGCACTAGCACGTCCACACACATGCACACGCACGTGCACACACATGCACACGCACGTGCACACACACATGCACTAGCACGTGCACACGAACGTGCTTACACACATGCACACGCAATTGCACGCACGTGCACACACACGTGCACACGCACGTGCACAAACACACATGCACACGCACTTGCAAGCACGTGCACACACACGTGCACACGCACGTGCACACAAACAAATGCACTAGCACGTACACACACACGCACGTAGACAAACACACGTGCACTAGCATGTGCACACACACATGCACACGCACGTGCACACGCACGTGCACACACATGCACACGCACGTGCACACGCACGTGCACAAACACACATGCACACGCACTTGCAAGCACGTGCACACACACGTGCACACGCACGTGCACACAAACAAATGCACTAGCACGTACACACACAAGCACGTAGACAAACACACGTGCACTAGCGTACACACACAAGCACGTAGACAAACACACGTGCACTAGCACGTGCACACACGAACGCACGCACACAAACACACGTGCACTAGCACGTGCACACACATGCGCACGCACACATATGAACACGCACGTGCAGTAGCACGTCCACACACATGCACACGCACGTGCACACACATGCACACGCACGCGCACACACATGCACACGCATGTGCACACACACATGCACACGCGCGCGCGCACACGTGCACACACACGTACACTAGCACGTGCACACGCACGTGCACACACACACATGCACACGCACAAGCACAGACGTGCACTAGCATGTGCACACACACATGCACACGCACGTGCACACGCACGTGCACACACATGCACTAGCACGTGCACACGAACGTGCTTACACACATGCACACACACTTGCACGCACGTGCACACACACGTGCACACGCACGTGCACAAACACACATGCACTAGCACGTGCACACACACAAATGCACTAGCACGTACACACGAACGTGCTTACACACATGCACACGCACTTGCACACAAACGTGCTCAGACACATGCACACGCACGTACACACACATGCACACACACACACACATGCACACGCACATGCACAGACGTGCACTAGCATGTGCACACACACACATGCACACGCTCGTGCACTACCACGTGCACACACATGCACATGCACACGCACACAAACACACGTGCACTAGCACGTGCACACACACATGCACACGCACACACATGAACACGCACGTGCACTAGCACGTCCACACACATGCACACGCACGTGCACACACATGCACACGCACGTGCACACACACATGCACTAGCACGTGCACACGAACGTGCTTACACACATGCACACGCAATTGTACGCACGTGCACACACACGTGCACACGCACGTGCACAAACACACATGCACACGCACTTGCACGCACGTGCACACACACGTGCACACGCACGTGCACACAAACAAATGCACTAGCACGTACACACACACGCACGTGCACAAACACACGTGCACTAGCACGTGCACACACACAAATGCACTAGCACGTACACACGAACGTGCTTACACACATGCAGACGCACTTGCACACACACAAACGTGCTCAGACACATGCACACGCACGTGCACGCACACATGCACACGCACAAACACACATGCACACACACATACGCACGCGCGCAAACACGTAAACACACACACGTTAACTAGCACGTGCACACACACGCGCACGTGCACACACATGTGCACACGCACAAGCACAGACGTGCACTAGCATGTGCACACACACATGCACACGCTCGTGCACTACCACGTGCACACACATGCACATGCACACGCACGTGCACACACACACGTACACTAGCACGTGCACACACACGCGCACGTGCACACACACACATGCACACACACATGCACACGCACAAGCACAGACGTGCACTAGCATGTGCACAAACACATGCACACGGTCGTGCACTACCACGTGCACATGCACACACACACATGCACACGCACACAAACACACGTGCACTAGCACGTGCACACACACATGCACACGCACACACATGAACACGCACGTGCACTAGCACGTCCACACACATGCACACGCACGTGCACACACATGCACACGCACGTGCACACACATGCACACGCACGTGCACTAGCACGTGCACACACACATGCACACGTGCACACACGTGCACACACACACGTACACTAGCACGTGCACACACATGCACACGCACGTGCACACACACACGTACACTAGCACGTGCACACACACGCGCACGTGCACACACACACATGCACACACACACACATGCACACGCACAAGCACAGACGTGCACTAGCATGTGCACAAACACATGCACATGCTCGTGCACTACCACGTGCACATGCACACACACACATGCACACGCACACAAACACACGTGCACACGCACGTGCACACAAACAAATGCACTAGCACGTACACACACACGCACGTGCACAAACACACGTGCACTAGCACGTGCACACACACAAATGCACTAGCACGTACACACGAACGTGCTTACACACATGCAGACGCACTTGCACACACACAAACGTGCTCAGACACATGCACACGCACGTGCACGCACACATGCACACGCACAAACACACATGCACACACACATACGCACGCGCGCAAACACGTAAACACACACACGTTAACTAGCACGTGCACACACACGCGCACGTGCACACACATGTGCACACGCACAAGCACAGACGTGCACTAGCATGTGCACACACACATGCACACGCTCGTGCACTACCACGTGCACACACATGCACATGCACACGCACGTGCACACACACACGTACACTAGCACGTGCACACACACGCGCACGTGCACACACACACATGCACACACACATGCACACGCACAAGCACAGACGTGCACTAGCATGTGCACAAACACATGCACACGGTCGTGCACTACCACGTGCACATGCACACACACACATGCACACGCACACAAACACACGTGCACTAGCACGTGCACACACACATGCACACGCACACACATGAACACGCACGTGCACTAGCACGTCCACACACATGCACACGCACGTGCACACACATGCACACGCACGTGCACACACATGCACACGCACGTGCACTAGCACGTGCACACACACATGCACACGTGCACACACGTGCACACACACACGTACACTAGCACGTGCACACACATGCACACGCACGTGCACACACACACGTACACTAGCACGTGCACACACACGCGCACGTGCACACACACACATGCACACACACACACATGCACACGCACAAGCACAGACGTGCACTAGCATGTGCACAAACACATGCACATGCTCGTGCACTACCACGTGCACATGCACACACACACATGCACACGCACACAAACACACGTGCACTAGCACGTGCACACACACATGCACACGCACACAAATGAACAGGCACGTGCACTAGAACGTCCACACACATGCACACGCACGTGCACACACATGCACACGCATGTGCACACACATGCACACGCACGTGCGCACACAAACATGCACACGCACGTGCACACACACATGCACTAGCACGTGCACACGAACGTGCTTAGACACATGCACACACACTTGCACGCACGTGCACACGCACGTGCACACACACACACATGAACACGCACGTGCACGCACAAAAATACACAAGCACGTGCACACGCACGTGCACTAGCACGTGCACACACATGCACTAGCACGTTCACACATACACGAGGAGTCTATGCCTAAGGAAGGAGGAGTCTCTGTATCAAGGGGAGGAGTCTCTGTATTAGGGGGAGGAGTCTCTGTCTTAGGGGAGGAGTCTCTTTGTCAGGGGGAAGAGTCTTTGGGGAGGAGTCTCTTTCTTGGGGGAGGAGTCTTAGGGGGAGGAGTCTCTTCCTAGGGAGGGAGGAGTCTCTGTCTTGGGGGAGGAGTCTCTGTATTAGGGGGAGGAGTCTCTTTGTCAGGGGGAGGAGTCTCTGTATCAGGGGGGAGGAGTCTCTGTCTTAGGGGTGGAGTCTCTTTCTTGGGGGAGGAGTCTTAGGGGGAGGAGTCTCTTCCTAGGGAGTATGTATCAAGGGGTGGAGTCTCTGTCTTAGGGGGAGGAGTCTCTGTTTTAGGGGGAGGAGTCTAGTATCAAGGGGTGGAGTCTCTGTATCAGGGGTGGAGTCTCTGTTTTAGGGGGAGGAGTCTTTGTCTTAGGGGGTGGAGTCTATGTATCAAGGGGTGGAGTCTCTGTCTTAGGGGAGGAGTCTATGTATAAGGGGGAGGAGTCTCTGTATCAGGGGTGGAGTCTCTGTTTTAGGGGGAGGAGTCTTTGTCTTAGGGGAGGAGTCTCTGTTTTAGGGGGAGGAGTCTATGTATAAGGGGGAGGAGTCTCTGTTTTAGGGGGAGGAGTCTCTGTCTTAGGGGGAGGAGTCTCTGTTTTAGGGGGAGGGGTCTCTGTATCAGGGGGAGGAGTCTCTGTTTTAGGAGGAGGAGTCTATGTATCAAGGGGTGGAGTCTCTGTCTTAGGGGAGGAGTCTCTGTTTTAGGGGGAGGAGTCTCTGTCATGGGGTGGAGTCTCTGTCTTAGGGGGAGGAGTCTATGTATAAGGGGGAGGAGTCTCTGTCATGGGGTGGAGTCTCTGTTTTAGGGGGAGGAGTCTCTGTCTTAGGGGGAGGAGTCTCTGTTTTAGGGGGAGGGGTCTCTGTATCAGGGGGAGGAGTCTCTGTCTTAGGGGAGGAGTCTCTGTCATGGGGTGGAGTCTCTGTTTTAGGGGGAGGAGTCTCTGTTTTAGGGGGAGGAGTCTTTGTCTTAGGGGAGGAGTCTCTGTTTTAGGGGGAGGAGTCTATGTATCAGGGGGAGGAGTCTCTGTCATGGGGTGGAGTCTCTGTTTTAGGGGGAGGAGTCTTTGTCTTAGGGGAGGAGTCTCTGTTTTAGGGGGAGGAGTCTATGTATAAGGGGGAGGAGTCTCAGTATCAAGGGGTGGAGTCTCTGTATCAGGGGTGGAGTCTCTGTTTTAGGGGGAGGAGTCTTTGTCTTAGGGGGTGGAGTCTATGTATCAAGGGGTGGAGTCTCTGTCTTAGGGGAGGAGTCTATGTATAAGGGGGAGGAGTCTCTGTATCAGGGGTGGAGTCTCTGTTTTAGGGGGAGGAGTCTTTGTCTTAGGGGAGGAGTCTCTGTTTTAGGGGGAGGAGTCTATGTATAAGGGGGAGGAGTCTCTGTTTTAGGGGGAGGAGTCTCTGTCTTAGGGGGAGGAGTCTCTGTTTTAGGGGGAGGGGTCTCTGTATCAGGGGGAGGAGTCTCTGTTTTAGGAGGAGGAGTCTATGTATCAAGGGGTGGAGTCTCTGTCTTAGGGGAGGAGTCTCTGTTTTAGGGGGAGGAGTCTCTGTCATGGGGTGGAGTCTCTGTCTTAGGGGGAGGAGTCTATGTATCAGGGGGAGGAGTCTCTGTTTTAGGAGGAGGAGTCTATGTATCAAGGGGAGGAGTCTCTGTTTTAGGGGGAGGGGTCTCTGTATCAGGGGGAGGAGTCTCTGTTTTAGGAGGAGGAGTCTATGTATCAAGGGGTGGAGTCTCTGTCTTAGGGGGAGGGGTCTCTGTATCAGGGGGAGGAGTCTATGTATAAGGGGGAGGAGTCTCTGTCATAGGGGAGGAGTCTATGTATAAGGGGGGAGGAGTCTCTGTCTTAGGGGGTGGAGTCTATGTATCAAGGTGTGGAGTCTCTGTCTTAGGGGAGGAGTCTCTGTCTTAGGGGGAGGAGTCTATGTATAAGGGGGAGGAGTCTCTGTATCAGGGGGAGGAGTCTATGTATAAGGGGGAGGAGTCTCTGTATCAAGGGGTGGAGTCTCTGTCTTAGGGGGAGGAGTCTCTGTTTTAGGGGGAGGGGTCTCTGTATCAGGGGGAGGAGTCTCTGTTTTAGGAGGAGGAGTCTATGTATCAAGGGGTGGAGTCTCTGTCTTAGGGGGAGGAGTCTCTGTTTTAGGGGGAGGGGTCTCTGTCTTAGGGGAGGAGTCTATGTATAAGGGGGAGGAGTCTCTGTCTTAGGGGGAGGAGTCTATGTATCAGGGGGAGGAGTCTATGTATAAGGGGGAGGAGTCTCTGTATCAAGGGGTGGAGTCTCTGTCTTAGGGGGAGGAGTCTCTGTCTTAGGGGTGGAGTTTCTATCTTAGGGGGGTGGAGTCTCTGTCTTAGTGGGAGGAGTATCTGTCTTAGGGGGTGGAGTCTCTGTCTTAGGGGGAGGAGACTATGTCTCAGGGGGAGGAGTCTGTCACGTGTGTGCACGTGCACATGTACACATGCACATGCACGTACGTTTACGCACAAACACACACCAGCACACATGCACACGCAAACATGCACAAACACACACACACACATGCATACGCACGTGCACACACACAAACGCACACTTAGACACGTCTCTTCTGTAGTTCAAACTCCTTTGTCCTTCATATGTATCCTTTCGAAGTAGGTTCCACGCATAAAGCCCTTTAAATGACCTTTTTGGAGAAAGAAACACAGGAATAGCCTTCTTTTGCGGAGTTAAGACGAAATACGGATTTTTGCTATAAAAGGAATTCCTTCAGTCAAAACAAGTTCAAACTCCTTTGTCCTTCATATGTATCCATTCGAAGTAGGTTCCACGCATAAAGCCCTTTAAATGACCTTTTATTGAGAAAGAAACACAGGAATAGCCTTCTTTTGCGGAGTGAAGACGAAATACGGATTTTTGCTATAAAAGGAATTCCTTCAGTCAAAACAAGTTCAAACTCCTTTGTCCTTCATATGTATCCATTCGAAGTAGGTTCCACGCACAAACCCCTTTAAATGACCTTTTATTGAGAAAGAAACACAGGAAATCAAATGTAATGTAAAAAAATGACACATGAATGGAAATAATGTATGTCCATTTAAAATTTCAAATAATGTCATGTAAATCGAAATATAATGTAAATACATAAAAAGCTTGTTGCATATCTGCAACTGTGGGTGCTACAAGTTTAAACACTCACCTGGCAGGCCCCTAACTCTAACTCTAACTCTAACCCTAACTCTAACTCTAACTCTAACTCTAACTCTAACTCTAACTCTAACTCTAACCCTAACTCTAACTCTAACTCTAACCCTAACTCTAACTCTAACTCTAACTCTAACCCTAACTCTAACTCTAACTCTAACTCTAACCCTAACTCTAACTCTAACCCTAACTCTAACTCTAACTCTAACTCTAACTCTAACTCTAACTCTAACTCTAACTCTAACTCTAACCCTAACTCTAACTCTAACCCTAACTCTAACTCTAACTCTAACTCTAACTCTAACTCTAACCCTAACCCTAACTCTAACCCTAACCCTAACGGGTCCCATATATATTTACATTATCAATTAATTAATAGCTTAAACCTCATTTTATAACGTTTTGTTTCATTATTGACATTGTTAAGCCCTTATGATGAGTAAAAATGCTGCATGACAATGCTTTATAAATAAAAGTTTTATTACAACCAGTTCAATGATCACAAAATAGCACCACTTCCACAAAAACAACTTCAGATCAGTTCAACAGTTAGAAATACCAACAGCCACCACAACACGAAACAGTATCAAAGCAGCTTCATCACCAAAAAAAAGAGGGGGGCCACCATACAGTGATCCAATACGGCGCTATTAAATGAAAGTATGAAACTCTGAAGGATAAAAAACATGTCAACCACTCGAGAGGAAGAACTGACTGTATTAAGCCACTCAAAGAGCGTTGAGAAACACCAGCTGTTTGAGCTTGGAGGGAGAGGGAGAGAAAGGAGAGGGGGGGGGGGAGAGAGAGGAGAGGAGGAAGAAGAGGAGAGGAGAGGAGAAAAAAAAGAGGGGGAGAGAGAGAAAGAGAAAGAGATTCAGAGCGGAATGTAGCGATTTGCCGAGACGAAGTCTCGGCACATTACGCTACATCCCGCGAAAGGACACGCCCCCGCGCGTGCGGCAGGGTCTTCGCCAGCCGCTCGCTCTATTTATGTCCCTCTGAGCTCGCGCCCCTCTGACTCACGGTTGCGCCAGCAGAGCGGGAAAAGGCTTCAAACTGCCTTGTTCATTCACACACAACAGCTCTGCCCCGGCTGGCTGGGAAGTCCTCGCTGGGGCTGCTGCTGCTGCTGCTGCTGCTGCTGCTGCTGCTGCTGCTGCTGCTGCCGCTGCCGCCGCTGCTTCACCTCCTTCGGCTTTTCCTCTGCCACACACAGGCATGATGGGAAATGTAGTCTCTTCTTCTCTTCTTTACAATTGAATTGAGTAAGGTAAGATTTCCCCCCATCTGTACAAGTCATTTGCATTTTAAAATAATGAACTAACATTCAGTCAGGTATTTATACAACAACCAAGTCACACTGTAAGAGAATTTAAACTGAGTTTGTCCATTGTCTTGCAGGTCTTGATTTGAGAATTGTGATGATTGGAAAAACTGCTGTGGGCAAAAGTGCAGTTGGAAACACCATTCTTGGAGAAACGAAATTCAAATCTAGTCCCGCTGCAAGTTCAGTGACAGAAGCCTGTGAAAAAGGAGTCGCTCTCTGGGGTAACAGAGTAGTTAGTGTGGTTGACACGCCAGGGATCCTGGACACTTCCAAAACGGAAGATTTCATAAAAAGAGAAATAGTGAAATGTGTCAAAGTCTCCTGTCCTGGTCCACATGTCTTCCTGCTGGTGATCCAAATTGGCCGATTCACCAAAGAAGAGAAGAACTCTGTGGAAGCACTACAGGAGCTGTTTGCTCCAAAAGCCAACCAGTTCATGATTGTGCTGTTTACCCGTGGTGGTGATCTTGGAGCCATGACCATACAGGAATATGTACGTGAAGGTGACCCGGGGCTTCAACGAGTTATCCAACGTTGTGGCGGAAGGTTCCTAGTCTTTGACAACATGAGCAAGGACAGAAAACAGGTAACGCAACTTCTGGAGATGGTCGACAACGTGGTGGCAGCAAACGGGGGGACACATTACACAGATGCACTGTATAAAGAGGTAGAGTTAGCTCAGAAAATGGGGCGAGGTGACATGGATGAAGAATTCATGAAGGCTCTGATCCAACGCATCTTACTTTTTCATTTGATTCTTGCAAGAGAATAAATGACCACGGTGGATTGTCTAGACTCATAATCAAGACCTAGAAAGATTTTGTTTGCTACCTTTGTAAGCAAACAGAGGAGGTTCGGCAAAGTTAGAACACACTGTGTAGACAGAGGGGGAGTACAGCATTGCTTCAAATCATTTATTAGTCAAAATTGAGGAAACCTTGAGCTGTTGATTGTTATGGGGGAAATATGTGGTATCTATTATACTGAGAGTGTGATATGCTGATAATAAAACATAGTTTAGTTCTGGTAGATATAATGTTAATTTGATAAGAAGCCAATAATCATGGCGGTTTCTGGTATTTTATAATCGTGGTATTCAATATGTTAGGATTTAGCTTTGTGGTGTAGAAAATGACTTATTGATAGAATGTATTCCTTACAAAGTAATACATGATGATGGTGATAGAAAAGTATTTACTTTTAATGTTTCTTGTTATTAAATTGAACTGACAAAGTCACAAAAGCAATTAGATTTGATCTAACTGTCTTTCTTTTCCCATATGTTGTAATTTTATCATCCATTCAGCAATAAGAGTAACTGTAAAACTACACGTGTATAATATGTAGATGCAAGTGATGTCTAAGCTAGCAGCCTTTTTAATACGTTGGCTCTGAGCAATTTAAATAATGATCCTTTTTTTAAAAAGTTAGCGAATGCTGTGGCAGACGTCACAAACTTTCACCGGGAAGGAAGCGACCAGAAGTGTCTCCTCCATAGTGATTTATCCACCTCACATTACTGAGCTTCATCCAACCTTCTTAAAGGAGAAGATTTGTGCTTAGCATTGCATTTGAAAATCCTTCAATTTAAAAGACCTTTTAAAGATCAATAAGATAAAATAAGATTTTTTAAAAATTGCATGATAAACTACAGAGAGTATTTTATGAACGCACTTGCATGCACATATACACAGCACAGTGGGATTACACTGATTTGGTTGTTTTAGCTGAGAAACATGTTTATTTTGTTGTACTCATGATTCTGTGATTATTAAAGTCATGTCTGATTTACCTGCTTATTCTTTACCTTTAAATGAAATAAATGTGAGTGAATATTCAGCTCTCCTATACTGCATTATCTTTATTTGCAATAAGACACAACATTGCACTTGTTCATCAGAGAAACCAGTTGAACATGAATTAATTAACTGTTTTGTTTAGAAAACTTTGACATAAACACAGTTATGCTTTACTTTATGGGTATTTATTTATAATATATTTTGAATTAAATCTTAAGAGCATTATTTAAAAAAGATCTCTCATAAATTTAATTGTTTTATGTATTATTGTCTTTCACAATATCATCTACACACTCAAAAAAAAGATCTGGTTGCCAGTCCAGGGTCACACTCACACTCACTGCCAGGAAGCCAGAGAACCCACGCTTACACGGGGAGAACATGCAAACTCCACACAGAAAGGTCCGAGCTGGGAATCAAACCTTTCTGTGGCTTTTGTTTGTTCTGTTTGGAAACCCTTATTATTGAAATATCAAAGCCACTGCTGCCATCTACTGGCTAACAAAACATTGACATGAAAAAGGCAGAAAAAATCTCAGCAGGTGATTTTGTTATTTAGAAAAGCATCTCCATTATTAATCTGATCATTATTAAATAATAATAATAATCGTAATAACACAAGCAAACTATCATAAAACAAATACAAACAATCTTAACCTAAAATTGCCAAAGGTATGACTTCATCTTGAGGTACAATTGAACTAATAAGATTTTTGTGTCGCAAACGGTTTATTGTTTTGATGTTTACAATTTAATATCGGCAAACAACTATTTCATAAACATTCTTTATAAACAATAATGTAATATTTTGTAATATATGACACATATTATATGTAATATAATGCAAAGTTGCCGCTGCACATTTGAAAGTGATCAGTATAAACAACAAACTCTCTCATCTGTCCATCTTCCCACACACTTGATCAAATTCAGGGTTACTATGGTGCATGTTGCAGCTAACACTGGCCGATCTAAATGAATTCAAACTTCATTTCTAATAGTCCTAATATATCAGTCCTTATATTTGTAACAGCTCCCACAGTGAAGTTTAAACATTAGCTAAAGAGAGCAATCACCTACAGACTGAAAGTTCACAGAAAAAGACTCAGTGAGTTGGATTCTTAGTCGTTTTTAATAGCATTTATTTAATTATGACACTTGACATCATGAAACATGTTGCCCAGATGAGTAGAAATTCTGTGCTTTGTCTTATAAAACAATAAGCTCTCCACATCAAACAATGATTTACTGACCAAATTATCTTTATGATCCAGGAATAAATGCCCAGGCAACGTTTGACCTCATGGAAAATCCTGGAAAAGTTACTTTATGTTAATGGTGGACAGTACAGGAAGTCACTCTTACCTAAACTATCCTTGGTGTCGTATTCAAGGACACACAGTAGTGATGTCCATGCAAAGCTTCTTGACATTGAGAGAAAAAAACAACAACAACCAGTTTTCAAGCATTGGTAACAATAACCACACCAACTCCTTGTTATAGGCTTTGTGGTGCAACTTGTTGCGTCTCTCCCTGGAAACTACAGACAATTTTAAGAGCGAGCCAAAGAGGTTTTTACATGTTGAAAAGATTCACCATTGTGAGGAGAAAAATCAGGGAAAACAGACAGACTAGTACTGACTAATCCACCTCGAAGGATGTGTTACTCACCACTTCCTGTTGGCTCAAATATACAGCATTAAACATAAATGCAGATCAATTTGGCTTTATGACTGTCCTATATTACCAGTCCTTAAAGTCATCCACCACATTTTGAGCAGGAACATGATTTATTTCAGGCAGTTCATCTCTGTTTTTTTTTTTTAGAAGAGCAGCAACCTTTTAAGGCCAGAAACTGATTTTGCAGGAGAATTCCAGCGCTGGTTCGTCCCTGTGAAATGTAGATTCATCCGCTGGGATCTTTACAAGGAAATATTCCCCAGAGAGTTTCTGAAATACCTACAGATGATCAGAGGCACTGTCGGGGTTCAGAAACCCCTCATGAAGATGTTGAGAGCCATTTATACTTTGTGAGTTTGCGTTCCAGTGTTAGCGTGACGAGTCTGAAATACAGCCGCTCCTCTGGGTTTCCTCCAAAATCCAAAGAATGCCCATTCTGAAATCAGTCATTTTAAGGCAAAGCTGTGATCCTTTTACGAAAAAAATTAAAATAAAATCCTAATGAGACTTTTCTGTTTCTCAGAAACTTGCAGTTCCTCATAAGTGTGTTTTGTTAGTGCCTTGTTAGTTAAGGTGTTTCAGGTTGTTGTGCCTGATAGTGCTCAGTGTGATCGAGTGCCAGTGAGGAGGAACGAGCGTCCATCGGTGCTGCAGACGGCCGAACATGTGCTCTCGTGCAGGTTACTGTCCTGCTGCTGCATCTGAAACACGGCGAACATGTTTAGCATTAGAGGATGAGACACAGAGGCCATAAAGTTCAACAGGAAAATGAATGAAATAAGACCTTTTAACAACCCCATTCCAAAAAGATTGGGATGCTGCGTAAAATGTCAATAAAAATAAATAAAACAAGCTTTTTTTGACATTTGAAGAGGTTTTTAAGCTAATTTCAAGATCACTTTTTATCCCAAAAGTCCTAAATATCACATCTTATTTCAAGAAATCTTGACAAGCCGATTTTCACTAGTTCCACTGGCAGATTTTTTTTGCTTATTTCAAGCAAAAACGTCTTGTATTTGTTGGTTTTTTTACTTATTTTTGGAGGGGCATTTTTTCCAGCGCAGTTTAAACAAACTATAATTCAACAGTCATATGATAAAAGCCTTTCTGTTATTTGTTTTCTCTGTTTTCAATGGTTGGGCTTGTAAACAGTTTATCAGGAGCTAGCGGAAGTGAACCTCTGGCTCCATCTAGTGTCTGTTTTTATCAGCGCATGTGATGTTTAGTTTTGATGACCAACCTTTGACCAGGTTCAGCTCCGTCACCTCTTCTGGGTCGTTTCTGGGCTTCGAGGTTCTTCCTGCAGATGGAGAGAGATTGAGATTGTGATTGAACCTTTTCATTAAATGCCAGCCTTAAGTAGAAATCAGCCAGAAAACAAGGGGGACCAGAAACAAACAGTGTGACTTGTACATGTATGTTGCAACTGTGCAATTGAAAATCTTTTCTCTCAACATCTTTTACCTCTCAGCTTTAGGTAGGTCAGCATTCCTGCCAGAGGTAGAACCAGCAGTGCAGCCACCAGACCGATGACCCACCAATAAGAGCTTTCCTCTGATGCTCTTTGCTGATCTGCAAAAGGTAACAAACACACACACACAGACTTCTAAGAAAAAATGCACTCTCCATCCAAAGGTATATTTCTGTTGGGAGCATAAACATCCCCAGAAGCAGGGCTAAATCTCACCAGACTTTCAACTATTCTACTCGGCAGCTCAGTCCAGAACCATTTGGATTATTAAGAAAAAACCCATGGAAAGAGCTGAGCATTGAAGCTTTTATTATATACTCCTGTCATAATCTAAAGAAAAATGTTAAACTCTAAAATATTATATGAAATCAGTGTGAAGTCTCTCAGTATACAGATGTCCATTTGAATTGTTTGCTGCCTGCAGTACTGAGAGTTGGTGTTCCTAAAGACTGCTTCAGCAGAGGTTTATAATAACCGTAATCACTTCAAATCCTTCAAACAGACCAGATCCACTTCTGGGTTTCCCTTTGTACTTTCTTAAATACGTATCTGTAATTTAGAGATTCTATAGCAGTCCAACAAGAGTTCAATCATGCAGAGAATTTTCTGATTGTTATTGTGATGCAAGAAAAGCGTAATCCCAAAGGTTTTCTGTCCTTTGAATCTGCTGAGAATCTCAAAGAAAATGAAGCTCCTCATACACTGGAAAAAATGCCCCTCCAAAAAGAAGTTAAAAAACAGCAAATAAAAGACGTTTTTGCTTGAAATAAGCAAAATAAATCTGCCAATGGAACTAGTGAAAATCGGCTTGTGAAGATTTCTTGAAATAAGATGTGATATTTAAGACTTTTGAGATAAAAGTGATCTTGAAATGAGCTTAAAAACCTCTTCAAATGTAAAAAAAAAAAGCTTGTTTCATATGAAATGTGACTCAAAACTATTTGTTTTCAAGACTTTTTCATTTAACAAGATATTCCAGATGTATTGTCTTCAAACAAGTCCCTATATCTGGCTGAAATAGCACTTGTTAGGCAGTTGTGTCTTATATTAAGTGTAATGAGATATTTTGACTAGAAATGAGACAAATATTAAGACTTTGATTTTTTTCCAGTGTGCAACAACTGAAGAGGGACGGAGTCTGAATCTGGGCGCTGTGAAAGTTCTCAGATGTTCTACTGATAGCTGGGGTTAAAATTTGTTCAGATCAGTCTCAAACACAGGGTTTTCCTGACCTCTCAAAGTCTTTACGGGATCAGCAGCAGCCACTCAGATCATAGTTTCACATGTGCGGCTGACAAAAGGGGACTCTGGACACCACAGCAGTAAAAACAGAGCGAATCCTTCAACATGTTTGCGTTGTTGGGTTCATGACCTCACCTTCAGGACCGTGGATGGTCACTTCACTGCGTTCGGTGTGTGAGCTGTACGGCACGGAGAACTCGCAGGTGTAGCTGCCCGTGTGCTCCAAGTGTTTGGGGTCCATCAGTCGTAGGGCGCCGTCTCCAAACGGGACCCTGAAGTTGTCCAGCTCCATGTGGTTGTCCCATGGCGGCGTGGAGATGCTGCGCCCCGACCGGCTGTCGTAGGGGATGATGCGGGAAAACTCCTCGCCGTTGGAGAAGGTCCACTGGAGGGAGGGATTGTTCAGGTAAGTAGGAGCACTGCAGGGGATGGTCAGATCTTTCCCTTGAGTTCCTCTTATTTCTGCCAGGGAGCAAAGGTAGCAGCATATTCAGCACATATGAATGAGGAGTTCTTTTACTGGACTGCATTAGCAATAAAACTACACTATTACATTTTTATAACAAATTTGCATGGATCTACCTAATAAAGCTGCCTAAGAAACAAAACCAGGGACGAAAAGTCTGAATATTTTTTGCAGTGATGCAGGTTCATCAAACCCTTCAGAAAATTGGAAAAAGTGAATGCAAATTCTTTCTTATTTTCATTCATTTTCATTTCTGAGACAGAAACAAATAACCCTCCCGTTGTCTCGCGGGTCAAAAGTGAGCCACTACCATGTTTAGCTGTAGAAAAAATACCTTCAACTATCTTTTTCCACCTTGAAATTTTCTGACTTTTCCTAAAGAGACCCCGTCATTAGAAAAAGTCATACTTTATTTTTGTTGATGTTTCCATGTGGGCTGTACACCACTAGGGGACAAAGAATGGGCCTCATGCAAGAAGCGTTCGTACGCACAGATTTCTTCTTAAATCGTCCGTACGAGTGATTTAAGAGAATTTGTGCATTCACCAATCTTTTCGTATTTGACGTTTTCTTTCAGGTACGATGATGGGCCAGTTGATGAGTCTGTCAGGGATGGGGTTCTCATTAAACTCCCAACAGCTGAAAATGAATAAGGAAAGAAAGAGGAGAGAAAATGTTTATTTTACATGTATTTTACATTTATTCTACATATTTTACATGGCCAGCTGCCAAACATGACCAATTAATGAGGTTAGATAAATATGATTCATTCTGGTACAACAAACATTTTTACATTAGTATGACGTTAAGAATTAAGACAGAAAAAAAAAAATCTTTCAAACAAATGGACGATAATTAGGAAAGCCTGTTTTAGGAAAGATTCTCGTATTTGTTAGTGTTACTGGATATGATTTACCATTCTCAAAATGAAAAACTGCAAGATGATGCATGTCAAAACCTTCATTCCACGTGCACTAGCACGTGCGCGCGCACACACACACACACACACACACACACACACACACACACGTAGCTAGCTAACAACAGTGACGCTTAGCTAGCTAACGACAGTACAGTACAGGTTAGCTAGCAAACGACAGTACAGTACAGGTTAGCTAGCAAACGACAGTACAGTACATGTTAGCTAGCAAACGACAGTACAGTACAGGTTAGCTAGCAAAAGACAGTACAGTACATGTTAGCTAGCTAACGACAGTACAGTACACGTTAGCTAGCTAACGACAGTACACTACAGGTTAGCTAGCTCAGTGGTTCCCAAACGGTGTGCCGTGGGATTTTGACAGCCATATATCATTATTGCAATATACAACTACACAAAAACAATATTTTTTTAATTTACTATATCAGTACTTTGTATGCACTCATTTCATAATACAGAGGGAAATTCTATACTAAAAACAATTATTTTAAAAATAGAAAGGAGCGTGACACATCAAAGGCTGAAGAACAACATTAAGACAGAGAAACACTAGCGAGAAAATGGAGCGCTTTCTTGTGCGGAGCAAACGACCAGCCACCAGTCCAGAGACTACCGAAAGCCCACCACCACCACCACCACCACAGGAAAACAAAAGAAGGAAACTGTCAGCAGGCAGTATAATGAAAGCTACCTGTCTCATGGTTTCACTTGGACCGCCGGGGATGCTAACCGCCCTCAGCCTGAGCGCGTCCTCTGTCGGGAGAAGTTAGCTAATGCTATGCAAGGTGTGGGTGTGTGGTTGCTGCAATACAAGCACAATAATACAGAATGATTGGAAATGAAGTACAACTTAAACATAAGAATACACCTGAGCTACATATATCTAACCAAATAACAACTGAAATACAGCTCAAGATTAGTTTGGAATGTAAAGTCAGCATGAATCAATTAAACTTGAATGAGAATAAATCTATGCTTAGATGCAACAAAAGAGGGGCATGCACTGTGACTGATCAATTAACATACAGTATGCAATGTATAAACCAAAGAGATGAGCAATACAGCTACATACACGTTTCAGGCTATAGCTAGTTAGCGGCTAGCCCCACGTTACTCATTTGTGGCTAAATGTTCCCCATATTATACAAACCGATGGCAAAACTACTGCTAAGTCATCAAATTAGACTCACGGATAAACACAAACATCAACATAGTGTAACACATAAGTAAATCAACATAACTCACGGCTTAATGGACGCACACACCACAGAGATCGTTCAGCCGGTGTTTTTGCGCTGAACCGACCTGCGTCTTTGTGGTGCATTCAAGGACCTTGGCAGGGTGGGAATTCACATGCGCAGCAATTATTAACAGAAAGAAACACACAGAGACAACCTTTTGTACATCTTCCACGTTGAGAGAAACTTGGCCTACTTCAAAAGAGCGCGGGATCTGAACCAGAGGCAGCAAGGCCGTTTGTTGGATTGTGTGAAAGTGTCTGAAAAGGCAATGGAGGCTAGTTACATGCTAGCGGAGCTCATTGCAAAGCAGAAGAAACCTCACACAATAGCGGAGACACTCATCCTCCCCGCTTGCAAAAAAATTGTAGGTGTCATGCTGGGTCCAGATGAGCTATCCAAAGTGCCGTCGTCTGATAACACAATGAAAAGAAGGATCGACGACATGTCAGGAGACATTGAGCAACATTTGACAGAGAAACCACAGGCGAGCGGCAGATTGTCCCTACAACTGCACGCATCTACTGACATAAGTGGGGCCGCAGCCCGACTTCTGGCAAACGTCAGATATGTTGATGGTGACTCTATTAAAGAGACTTTTTTTTTCTGGAAAGAAATGGAAAGCCATACAACGGGAGAAGAAATATTCAGGGTTACCAATAAGTATTTAGAAGAGAACAATCTGAGCTGGAATATGTGCGTCAGTCTTTGCGCAGATGGTGCGGCAGGCATGACGGGGAGAGTGAAAGGATTTATTGCTCAGGTGAAAGCACAAAATCCACATATTGTGACAAACCACTGCATTTTGCACCGAGAGGCATTAGTTGCAAAAACCATGCCCCCGGAGTTGACCGAGGTGCTGAATCAGGCTGTGCAGAGGCGGGTGAATTACACTGAAATCTCGCCTCTTCTCCCAGCTGTGCGCCGAGATGGGAGCCGGCCACCAAAACCTGATCCTCCACACAGAGGTGCGCTGGCTGTCACGAGGGAAAGTCCTATCCCGTCTTTATGAACTTCGGGAAGAGCTTTTTGAATGTTCACCTGAACACGCTGTCCCACATAAGGACAAGCTCGCGGATGAGAGGCGGAGCGCCAGGCTGGCTCACCTTGCGGACATATTTGGACATCTGAACGAGTTGAACGCCAAGCTTCAGGGCAGGAATGAAAATATTTTATCATCCACAGACAAGATTCTGTGGGGGGTTTATGGGCAAAATGATTCTTTGGGACAGGGCTCCATGGAGATGTTCCCGCTGGCATCAGCTGCGCCACAGGCAGCTATGGAGCGCGCTGTATGTGCCGAACACCTTAAGACCTTAAAAGACAGGTTTGAGCGCTATTTTCCACGTGTGGCTGACATCGAGGACTATGACTGGATCCGAGACCCATTCAACCAGGAATCCTCAACAGAAAAGCTCACTATGAAAGAGAGAGAGAGAGGAGTGCGCAGAGCTCCGTGTGGACCGCACACTGAAACTCAAATGTAGTGAGCTCCCTCTGGATCAGTTTTGGTTGGCTTCTGCATCGGAGCTTGTCCAACCACGCCATTGAGCAACTGCTTCTTTTCCCCGCTACCTGCCTGTGTGAGTTGGCGTTCTCCTCTCCAGTTCACATGAAGAACAACAGGAGGTCGCGGCTCTCGGTTGAACAATACTTGCGAGTGGCCCTGTCCTCAGTGCCACCGAGGATTAAAGAAACCTGCGCGCCCCGACAGGCACATGTATCTCACTAATTGGAAGTAGGCAAAAATATTTACAATAGCACGTTTCAATGCTGATTACTGAAATGTTACTTTTATCATTTATAGTTCATGGGCAGTGCAGCTTCATTGCATTGGCAGTTCTCTGTGCTGAATTTATGCGTTCTGAGTTTCCTTTGCATAATATTTGATTTTGTAACCTGTCTGGTTATGAGTGTGTTGTTGCTTTGATGAAGCCTAATTTGATCAAGTTTCAATTTTTAAAAAATAAATATTTCGTAAATAAACATTTCACGAGTAATATAATTGTCTTTGTCACATTTTTTTGGCATTAGAAAATAATTATGCACATTTACAGATATTTGCACACACACGTGCACACATATGCACGTGCACAAACACAAATGCACTAGCACGTGCACAAAAACACGTGCACGTTCAAACACACATGCACACGTACGTGCACACAAACATGAACTAGCACGTGCACACACATGCACACGCACGTGCACACACACATGCACACGCACGCGCGCACACACGTGCACACACGTGCACACGCACGTGCACACACACGTACGTACACTAGCACGTGCACACACACGCGCACGTGCACACACACACATGCACACACACACACACGTGCACACGCACATGCACAGACGTGCACTAGCATGTGCACACACACATGCACACGCTCGTGCACTACCACGTGCACACACATGCACATGCACACGCACACAAACACACGTGCACTAGCACGTGCACACACACATGCACACGCACACACATGAACTCGCACGTGCACTAGCACGTCCACACACATGCACACGCACGTGCACACACATGCACACGCACGTGCACACACACATGCACTAGCACGTGCACACGAACGTGCTTACACACATGCACACGCAATTGCACGCACGTGCACACACACGTGCACACGCACGTGCACAAACACACATGCACACGCACTTGCAAGCACGTGCACACACACGTGCACACGCACGTGCACACAAACAAATGCACTAGCACGTACACACACACGCACGTAGACAAACACACGTGCACTAGCATGTGCACACACACATGCACACGCACGTGCACACGCACGTGCACACACATGCACACGCACGTGCACACGCACGTGCACAAACACACATGCACACGCACTTGCAAGCACGTGCACACACACGTGCACACGCACGTGCACACAAACAAATGCACTAGCACGTACACACACAAGCACGTAGACAAACACACGTGCACTAGCGTACACACACAAGCACGTAGACAAACACACGTGCACTAGCACGTGCACACACGAACGCACGCACACAAACACACGTGCACTAGCACGTGCACACACATGCGCACGCACACATATGAACACGCACGTGCAGTAGCACGTCCACACACATGCACACGCACGTGCACACACATGCACACGCACGCGCACACACATGCACACGCATGTGCACACACACATGCACACGCGCGCGCGCACACGTGCACACACACGTACACTAGCACGTGCACACGCACGTGCACACACACACATGCACACGCACAAGCACAGACGTGCACTAGCATGTGCACACACACATGCACACGCACGTGCACACGCACGTGCACACACATGCACTAGCACGTGCACACGAACGTGCTTACACACATGCACACACACTTGCACGCACGTGCACACACACGTGCACACGCACGTGCACAAACACACATGCACTAGCACGTGCACACACACAAATGCACTAGCACGTACACACGAACGTGCTTACACACATGCACACGCACTTGCACACAAACGTGCTCAGACACATGCACACGCACGTACACACACATGCACACACACACACACATGCACACGCACATGCACAGACGTGCACTAGCATGTGCACACACACACATGCACACGCTCGTGCACTACCACGTGCACACACATGCACATGCACACGCACACAAACACACGTGCACTAGCACGTGCACACACACATGCACACGCACACACATGAACTCGCACGTGCACTAGCACGTCCACACACATGCACACGCACGTGCACACACATGCACACGCACGTGCACACACACATGCACTAGCACGTGCACACGAACGTGCTTACACACATGCACACGCAATTGCACGCACGTGCACACACACGTGCACACGCACGTGCACAAACACACATGCACACGCACTTGCAAGCACGTGCACACACACGTGCACACGCACGTGCACACAAACAAATGCACTAGCACGTACACACACACGCACGTAGACAAACACACGTGCACTAGCATGTGCACACACACATGCACACGCACGTGCACACGCACGTGCACACACATGCACACGCACGTGCACACGCACGTGCACAAACACACATGCACACGCACTTGCAAGCACGTGCACACACACGTGCACACGCACGTGCACACAAACAAATGCACTAGCACGTACACACACAAGCACGTAGACAAACACACGTGCACTAGCGTACACACACAAGCACGTAGACAAACACACGTGCACTAGCACGTGCACACACGAACGCACGCACACAAACACACGTGCACTAGCACGTGCACACACATGCGCACGCACACATATGAACACGCACGTGCAGTAGCACGTCCACACACATGCACACGCACGTGCACACACATGCACACGCACGCGCACACACATGCACACGCATGTGCACACACACATGCACACGCGCGCGCGCACACGTGCACACACACGTACACTAGCACGTGCACACGCACGTGCACACACACACATGCACACGCACAAGCACAGACGTGCACTAGCATGTGCACACACACATGCACACGCACGTGCACACGCACGTGCACACACATGCACTAGCACGTGCACACGAACGTGCTTACACACATGCACACACACTTGCACGCACGTGCACACACACGTGCACACGCACGTGCACAAACACACATGCACTAGCACGTGCACACACACAAATGCACTAGCACGTACACACGAACGTGCTTACACACATGCACACGCACTTGCACACAAACGTGCTCAGACACATGCACACGCACGTACACACACATGCACACACACACACACATGCACACGCACATGCACAGACGTGCACTAGCATGTGCACACACACACATGCACACGCTCGTGCACTACCACGTGCACACACATGCACATGCACACGCACACAAACACACGTGCACTAGCACGTGCACACACACATGCACACGCACACACATGAACACGCACGTGCACTAGCACGTCCACACACATGCACACGCACGTGCACACACATGCACACGCACGTGCACACACACATGCACTAGCACGTGCACACGAACGTGCTTACACACATGCACACGCAATTGTACGCACGTGCACACACACGTGCACACGCACGTGCACAAACACACATGCACACGCACTTGCACGCACGTGCACACACACGTGCACACGCACGTGCACACAAACAAATGCACTAGCACGTACACACACACGCACGTGCACAAACACACGTGCACTAGCACGTGCACACACACAAATGCACTAGCACGTACACACGAACGTGCTTACACACATGCAGACGCACTTGCACACACACAAACGTGCTCAGACACATGCACACGCACGTGCACGCACACATGCACACGCACAAACACACATGCACACACACATACGCACGCGCGCAAACACGTAAACACACACACGTTAACTAGCACGTGCACACACACGCGCACGTGCACACACATGTGCACACGCACAAGCACAGACGTGCACTAGCATGTGCACACACACATGCACACGCTCGTGCACTACCACGTGCACACACATGCACATGCACACGCACGTGCACACACACACGTACACTAGCACGTGCACACACACGCGCACGTGCACACACACACATGCACACACACATGCACACGCACAAGCACAGACGTGCACTAGCATGTGCACAAACACATGCACACGGTCGTGCACTACCACGTGCACATGCACACACACACATGCACACGCACACAAACACACGTGCACTAGCACGTGCACACACACATGCACACGCACACACATGAACACGCACGTGCACTAGCACGTCCACACACATGCACACGCACGTGCACACACATGCACACGCACGTGCACACACATGCACACGCACGTGCACTAGCACGTGCACACACACATGCACACGTGCACACACGTGCACACACACACGTACACTAGCACGTGCACACACATGCACACGCACGTGCACACACACACGTACACTAGCACGTGCACACACACGCGCACGTGCACACACACACATGCACACACACACACATGCACACGCACAAGCACAGACGTGCACTAGCATGTGCACAAACACATGCACATGCTCGTGCACTACCACGTGCACATGCACACACACACATGCACACGCACACAAACACACGTGCACACGCACGTGCACACAAACAAATGCACTAGCACGTACACACACACGCACGTGCACAAACACACGTGCACTAGCACGTGCACACACACAAATGCACTAGCACGTACACACGAACGTGCTTACACACATGCAGACGCACTTGCACACACACAAACGTGCTCAGACACATGCACACGCACGTGCACGCACACATGCACACGCACAAACACACATGCACACACACATACGCACGCGCGCAAACACGTAAACACACACACGTTAACTAGCACGTGCACACACACGCGCACGTGCACACACATGTGCACACGCACAAGCACAGACGTGCACTAGCATGTGCACACACACATGCACACGCTCGTGCACTACCACGTGCACACACATGCACATGCACACGCACGTGCACACACACACGTACACTAGCACGTGCACACACACGCGCACGTGCACACACACACATGCACACACACATGCACACGCACAAGCACAGACGTGCACTAGCATGTGCACAAACACATGCACACGGTCGTGCACTACCACGTGCACATGCACACACACACATGCACACGCACACAAACACACGTGCACTAGCACGTGCACACACACATGCACACGCACACACATGAACACGCACGTGCACTAGCACGTCCACACACATGCACACGCACGTGCACACACATGCACACGCACGTGCACACACATGCACACGCACGTGCACTAGCACGTGCACACACACATGCACACGTGCACACACGTGCACACACACACGTACACTAGCACGTGCACACACATGCACACGCACGTGCACACACACACGTACACTAGCACGTGCACACACACGCGCACGTGCACACACACACATGCACACACACACACATGCACACGCACAAGCACAGACGTGCACTAGCATGTGCACAAACACATGCACATGCTCGTGCACTACCACGTGCACATGCACACACACACATGCACACGCACACAAACACACGTGCACTAGCACGTGCACACACACATGCACACGCACACAAATGAACAGGCACGTGCACTAGAACGTCCACACACATGCACACGCACGTGCACACACATGCACACGCATGTGCACACACATGCACACGCACGTGCGCACACAAACATGCACACGCACGTGCACACACACATGCACTAGCACGTGCACACGAACGTGCTTAGACACATGCACACACACTTGCACGCACGTGCACACGCACGTGCACACACACACACATGAACACGCACGTGCACGCACAAAAATACACAAGCACGTGCACACGCACGTGCACTAGCACGTGCACACACATGCACTAGCACGTTCACACATACACGAGGAGTCTATGCCTAAGGAAGGAGGAGTCTCTGTATCAAGGGGAGGAGTCTCTGTATTAGGGGGAGGAGTCTCTGTCTTAGGGGAGGAGTCTCTTTGTCAGGGGGAAGAGTCTTTGGGGAGGAGTCTCTTTCTTGGGGGAGGAGTCTTAGGGGGAGGAGTCTCTTCCTAGGGAGGGAGGAGTCTCTGTCTTGGGGGAGGAGTCTCTGTATTAGGGGGAGGAGTCTCTTTGTCAGGGGGAGGAGTCTCTGTATCAGGGGGGAGGAGTCTCTGTCTTAGGGGTGGAGTCTCTTTCTTGGGGGAGGAGTCTTAGGGGGAGGAGTCTCTTCCTAGGGAGTATGTATCAAGGGGTGGAGTCTCTGTCTTAGGGGGAGGAGTCTCTGTTTTAGGGGGAGGAGTCTCTGTCATGGGGTGGAGTCTCTGTCTTAGGGGGAGGAGTCTATGTATCAGGGGGAGGAGTCTCTGTTTTAGGAGGAGGAGTCTATGTATCAAGGGGAGGAGTCTCTGTTTTAGGGGGAGGGGTCTCTGTATCAGGGGGAGGAGTCTCTGTTTTAGGAGGAGGAGTCTATGTATCAAGGGGTGGAGTCTCTGTCTTAGGGGAGGAGTCTCTGTTTTAGGGGGAGGGGTCTCTGTATCAGGGGGAGGAGTCTATGTATAAGGGGGAGGAGTCTCTGTCATAGGGGAGGAGTCTATGTATAAGGGGGGAGGAGTCTCTGTCTTAGGGGAGGAGTCTGTATCAGGGGGAGGAGTCTATGTATAAGGGGGAGGAGTCTCTGTCTTAGGGGGTGGAGTCTATGTATCAAGGTGTGGAGTCTCTGTCTTAGGGGAGGAGTCTCTGTCTTAGGGGGAGGAGTCTATGTATCAGGGGGAGGAGTCTCTGTCATGGGGTGGAGTCTCTGTATCAGGGGGAGGAGTCTCTGTCTTAGGGGAGGAGTCTCTGTTTTAGGGGGAGGGGTCTCTGTATCAGGGGGAGGAGTCTCTGTCTTAGGGGAGGAGTCTCTGTCATGGGGTGGAGTCTCTGTTTTAGGGGGAGGAGTCTCTGTTTTAGGGGGAGGAGTCTTTGTCTTAGGGGAGGAGTCTCTGTTTTAGGGGGAGGAGTCTATGTATCAGGGGGAGGAGTCTCTGTCATGGGGTGGAGTCTCTGTTTTAGGGGGAGGAGTCTTTGTCTTAGGGGAGGAGTCTCTGTTTTAGGGGGAGGAGTCTATGTATAAGGGGGAGGAGTCTCAGTATCAAGGGGTGGAGTCTCTGTATCAGGGGTGGAGTCTCTGTTTTAGGGGGAGGAGTCTTTGTCTTAGGGGGTGGAGTCTATGTATCAAGGGGTGGAGTCTCTGTCTTAGGGGAGGAGTCTATGTATAAGGGGGAGGAGTCTCTGTATCAGGGGTGGAGTCTCTGTTTTAGGGGGAGGAGTCTTTGTCTTAGGGGAGGAGTCTCTGTTTTAGGGGGAGGAGTCTATGTATAAGGGGGAGGAGTCTCTGTCATGGGGTGGAGTCTCTGTTTTAGGGGGAGGAGTCTCTGTCTTAGGGGGAGGAGTCTCTGTTTTAGGGGGAGGGGTCTCTGTATCAGGGGGAGGAGTCTCTGTCTTAGGGGAGGAGTCTCTGTCATGGGGTGGAGTCTCTGTTTTAGGGGGAGGAGTCTCTGTTTTAGGGGGAGGAGTCTTTGTCTTAGGGGAGGAGTCTCTGTTTTAGGGGGAGGAGTCTATGTATCAGGGGGAGGAGTCTCTGTCATGGGGTGGAGTCTCTGTTTTAGGGGGAGGAGTCTTTGTCTTAGGGGAGGAGTCTCTGTTTTAGGGGGAGGAGTCTATGTATAAGGGGGAGGAGTCTCAGTATCAAGGGGTGGAGTCTCTGTATCAGGGGTGGAGTCTCTGTTTTAGGGGGAGGAGTCTTTGTCTTAGGGGGTGGAGTCTATGTATCAAGGGGTGGAGTCTCTGTCTTAGGGGAGGAGTCTATGTATAAGGGGGAGGAGTCTCTGTATCAGGGGTGGAGTCTCTGTTTTAGGGGGAGGAGTCTTTGTCTTAGGGGAGGAGTCTCTGTTTTAGGGGGAGGAGTCTATGTATAAGGGGGAGGAGTCTCTGTTTTAGGGGGAGGAGTCTCTGTCTTAGGGGGAGGAGTCTCTGTTTTAGGGGGAGGGGTCTCTGTATCAGGGGGAGGAGTCTCTGTTTTAGGAGGAGGAGTCTATGTATCAAGGGGTGGAGTCTCTGTCTTAGGGGAGGAGTCTCTGTTTTAGGGGGAGGAGTCTCTGTCATGGGGTGGAGTCTCTGTCTTAGGGGGAGGAGTCTATGTATAAGGGGGAGGAGTCTCTGTCATGGGGTGGAGTCTCTGTTTTAGGGGGAGGAGTCTCTGTCTTAGGGGGAGGAGTCTCTGTTTTAGGGGGAGGGGTCTCTGTATCAGGGGGAGGAGTCTCTGTCTTAGGGGAGGAGTCTCTGTCATGGGGTGGAGTCTCTGTTTTAGGGGGAGGAGTCTCTGTTTTAGGGGGAGGAGTCTTTGTCTTAGGGGAGGAGTCTCTGTTTTAGGGGGAGGAGTCTATGTATCAGGGGGAGGAGTCTCTGTCATGGGGTGGAGTCTCTGTTTTAGGGGGAGGAGTCTTTGTCTTAGGGGAGGAGTCTCTGTTTTAGGGGGAGGAGTCTATGTATAAGGGGGAGGAGTCTCAGTATCAAGGGGTGGAGTCTCTGTATCAGGGGTGGAGTCTCTGTTTTAGGGGGAGGAGTCTTTGTCTTAGGGGGTGGAGTCTATGTATCAAGGGGTGGAGTCTCTGTCTTAGGGGAGGAGTCTATGTATAAGGGGGAGGAGTCTCTGTATCAGGGGTGGAGTCTCTGTTTTAGGGGGAGGAGTCTTTGTCTTAGGGGAGGAGTCTCTGTTTTAGGGGGAGGAGTCTATGTATAAGGGGGAGGAGTCTCTGTTTTAGGGGGAGGAGTCTCTGTCTTAGGGGGAGGAGTCTCTGTTTTAGGGGGAGGGGTCTCTGTATCAGGGGGAGGAGTCTCTGTTTTAGGAGGAGGAGTCTATGTATCAAGGGGTGGAGTCTCTGTCTTAGGGGAGGAGTCTCTGTTTTAGGGGGAGGAGTCTCTGTCATGGGGTGGAGTCTCTGTCTTAGGGGGAGGAGTCTATGTATCAGGGGGAGGAGTCTCTGTTTTAGGAGGAGGAGTCTATGTATCAAGGGGAGGAGTCTCTGTTTTAGGGGGAGGGGTCTCTGTATCAGGGGGAGGAGTCTCTGTTTTAGGAGGAGGAGTCTATGTATCAAGGGGTGGAGTCTCTGTCTTAGGGGGAGGGGTCTCTGTATCAGGGGGAGGAGTCTATGTATAAGGGGGAGGAGTCTCTGTCATAGGGGAGGAGTCTATGTATAAGGGGGGAGGAGTCTCTGTCTTAGGGGGTGGAGTCTATGTATCAAGGTGTGGAGTCTCTGTCTTAGGGGAGGAGTCTCTGTCTTAGGGGGAGGAGTCTATGTATAAGGGGGAGGAGTCTCTGTATCAGGGGGAGGAGTCTATGTATAAGGGGGAGGAGTCTCTGTATCAAGGGGTGGAGTCTCTGTCTTAGGGGGAGGAGTCTCTGTTTTAGGGGGAGGGGTCTCTGTATCAGGGGGAGGAGTCTCTGTTTTAGGAGGAGGAGTCTATGTATCAAGGGGTGGAGTCTCTGTCTTAGGGGGAGGAGTCTCTGTTTTAGGGGGAGGGGTCTCTGTCTTAGGGGAGGAGTCTATGTATAAGGGGGAGGAGTCTCTGTCTTAGGGGGAGGAGTCTATGTATCAGGGGGAGGAGTCTATGTATAAGGGGGAGGAGTCTCTGTATCAAGGGGTGGAGTCTCTGTCTTAGGGGGAGGAGTCTCTGTCTTAGGGGTGGAGTTTCTATCTTAGGGGGGTGGAGTCTCTGTCTTAGTGGGAGGAGTATCTGTCTTAGGGGGTGGAGTCTCTGTCTTAGGGGGAGGAGACTATGTCTCAGGGGGAGGAGTCTGTCACGTGTGTGCACGTGCACATGTACACATGCACATGCACGTACGTTTACGCACAAACACACACCAGCACACATGCACACGCAAACATGCACAAACACACACACACACATGCATACGCACGTGCACACACACAAACGCACACTTAGACACGTCTCTTCTGTAGTTCAAACTCCTTTGTCCTTCATATGTATCCTTTCGAAGTAGGTTCCACGCATAAAGCCCTTTAAATGACCTTTTTGGAGAAAGAAACACAGGAATAGCCTTCTTTTGCGGAGTTAAGACGAAATACGGATTTTTGCTATAAAAGGAATTCCTTCAGTCAAAACAAGTTCAAACTCCTTTGTCCTTCATATGTATCCATTCGAAGTAGGTTCCACGCATAAAGCCCTTTAAATGACCTTTTATTGAGAAAGAAACACAGGAATAGCCTTCTTTTGCGGAGTGAAGACGAAATACGGATTTTTGCTATAAAAGGAATTCCTTCAGTCAAAACAAGTTCAAACTCCTTTGTCCTTCATATGTATCCATTCGAAGTAGGTTCCACGCACAAACCCCTTTAAATGACCTTTTATTGAGAAAGAAACACAGGAAATCAAATGTAATGTAAAAAAATGACACATGAATGGAAATAATGTATGTCCATTTAAAATTTCAAATAATGTCATGTAAATCGAAATATAATGTAAATACATAAAAAGCTTGTTGCATATCTGCAACTGTGGGTGCTACAAGTTTAAACACTCACCTGGCAGGCCCCTAACTCTAACTCTAACTCTAACCCTAACTCTAACTCTAACTCTAACTCTAACTCTAACTCTAACTCTAACTCTAACCCTAACTCTAACTCTAACTCTAACCCTAACTCTAACTCTAACTCTAACTCTAACCCTAACTCTAACTCTAACTCTAACTCTAACCCTAACTCTAACTCTAACCCTAACTCTAACTCTAACTCTAACTCTAACTCTAACTCTAACTCTAACTCTAACTCTAACTCTAACCCTAACTCTAACTCTAACCCTAACTCTAACTCTAACTCTAACTCTAACTCTAACTCTAACCCTAACCCTAACTCTAACCCTAACCCTAACGGGTCCCATATATATTTACATTATCAATTAATTAATAGCTTAAACCTCATTTTATAACGTTTTGTTTCATTATTGACATTGTTAAGCCCTTATGATGAGTAAAAATGCTGCATGACAATGCTTTATAAATAAAAGTTTTATTACAACCAGTTCAATGATCACAAAATAGCACCACTTCCACAAAAACAACTTCAGATCAGTTCAACAGTTAGAAATACCAACAGCCACCACAACACGAAACAGTATCAAAGCAGCTTCATCACCAAAAAAAAGAGGGGGGCCACCATACAGTGATCCAATACGGCGCTATTAAATGAAAGTATGAAACTCTGAAGGATAAAAAACATGTCAACCACTCGAGAGGAAGAACTGACTGTATTAAGCCACTCAAAGAGCGTTGAGAAACACCAGCTGTTTGAGCTTGGAGGGAGAGGGAGAGAAAGGAGAGGGGGGGGGGGAGAGAGAGGAGAGGAGGAAGAAGAGGAGAGGAGAGGAGAAAAAAAAGAGGGGGAGAGAGAGAAAGAGAAAGAGATTCAGAGCGGAATGTAGCGATTTGCCGAGACGAAGTCTCGGCACATTACGCTACATCCCGCGAAAGGACACGCCCCCGCGCGTGCGGCAGGGTCTTCGCCAGCCGCTCGCTCTATTTATGTCCCTCTGAGCTCGCGCCCCTCTGACTCACGGTTGCGCCAGCAGAGCGGGAAAAGGCTTCAAACTGCCTTGTTCATTCACACACAACAGCTCTGCCCCGGCTGGCTGGGAAGTCCTCGCTGGGGCTGCTGCTGCTGCTGCTGCTGCTGCTGCTGCTGCTGCTGCTGCTGCTGCTGCCGCTGCCGCCGCTGCTTCACCTCCTTCGGCTTTTCCTCTGCCACACACAGGCATGATGGGAAATGTAGTCTCTTCTTCTCTTCTTTACAATTGAATTGAGTAAGGTAAGATTGTCCCCCCATCTGTACAAGTCATTTGCATTTTAAAATAATGAACTAACATTCAGTCAGGTATTTATACAACAACCAAGTCACACTGTGAGAGAATTTAAACTGAGTTTGTCCATTGTCTTGCAGCTCTTGATTTGAGAATTGTGATGATTGGAAAAACTGCTGTGGGCAAAAGTGCAGTTGGAAACACCATTCTTGGAGAAACAAAATTCAGATCTAGTCCCGCTGCAAGTTCAGTGACAGAAGCCTGTGAAAAAGGAGTCGCTCTCTGGGGTAACAGAGTAGTTAGTGTGGTTGACACGCCAGGGATCCTGGACACTTCCAAAACGGAAGATTTCATAAAAAGAGAAATAGTGAAATGTGTCAAAGTCTCTTGTCCTGGTCCACATGTCTTCCTGCTGGTGATCCAAATTGGCCGATTCACCAAAGAAGAGAAGAACTCTGTGGAAGCACTACAGGAGCTGTTTGCTCCAAAAGCCAACCAGTTCATGATTGTGCTGTTTACCCGTGCTGGTGATCTTGGAACCATGACCATACAGGAATATGTACGTGAAGGTGACCCGGGGCTTCAACGAGTTATCCAACGTTGTGGCGGAAGGTTCCTAGTCTTTGACAACATGAGCAAGGACAGAAAACAGGTAACGCAACTTCTGGAGATGGTCGACAACGTGGTGGCAGCAAACGGGGGGACACATTACACAGATGCAATGTATAAAGAGGTAGAGTTAGCTCAGAGAATGGGGCGAGGTGACATGGATGAAGAATTCATGATGGCTCTGATCCAACGCATCTTACTTTTTCATTTGATTCTTGCAAGAGAATAAATGACCATGGTGGATTGTCTAGACTCATAATCAAGACCTAGAAAGATTTTGTTTGCTACCTTTGTAAGCAAACAGAGGAGGTTCGGCAAAGTTAGAACACACTGTGTAGACAGAGGGGGAGTACAGCATTGCTTTAAATCATTTATTAGTCAAAATTGAGGAAACCTTAAGCTGTTGATTGTTATGGGGGAAATATGTGGTTTCTATTATACTGAGAGTGTGATATGCTGATAATAAAACATAGTTTAGTTCTGGTAGATATAATGTTAATTTGATAAGAAGCCAATAATCATGGCGGTTTCTGGTATTTTATAATCGTGGTATTCAATATGTTAGGATTTAGCTTTGTGGTGTAGAAAATGACTTATTGATAGAATGTATTCCTTACAAAGTAATACATGATGATGGTGATAGAAAAGTATTTACTATTAATGTTTCTTGTTATTAAATTGAACTGACAAAGTCACAAAAGCAATTAGATTTGATCTAACTGTCTTTCTTTTCCCATATGTTGTAATTTTATCATCCATTCAGCAATAAGAGTAACTGTAAAACTACACGTGTATAATATGTAGATGCAAGTGATGTCAAAGCTAGCAGCTTTTTTAATACGTTGGCTCTGAGCAATTTAAACAATGATCCTTTTTTAAAAAAGTTAGCGAATGCTGTGGCAGACGTCACAAACTTTCACCGGGAAGGAAGCGACCAGAAGTGTCTCCTCCATAGTGATTTATCCACCTCACATTACTGAGCTTCATCCAACCTTCTTAAAGGAGAAGATTTGTGCTTAGCATTGCATTTGAAAATCCTTCAATTTAAAAGACCTTTTAAAGATCAATAAGATAAAATAAGTTTTTTTAAATATTGCATGATAAACTACAGAGAGTATTTTATGAACGCACTTGCATGCACATATACACAGCACAGTGGGATTACACTGATTTGGTTGTTTCTGCTGAGAAACATGTTTATTTTGTTGTACTCATGATTCTGTGATTATTAAAGTCATGTCTGATTTACCTGCTTGTTCTTTACCTTTAAACTAAATAAATGTGAGTGAATATTCAGCTCTCCTACTTCATTTTCTTTATTTGCAATAAGACACATCATTGCACTTGTTCATCAGAGAAACCAGTTGAACATCATGAATCAATTAACTGTTTTGTTTAGAGAACTTTGACATAAACACAGTTATGCTTTGCTTTATGGGTATTTATTTATAATATATTTTGAATTAAATCTTAAGAGCATTATTTAAAAAAGATCTCTCATAAATTTAATTGTTTTATGTATTATTGTCTTTCACAATATCATCTACACACTCAAAAAAAAGATCTGGTTGCCAGTCCAGGGTCACACTCACACTCACTCCCAGGAAGCCAGAGAACCCACGCTTACACGGGGAGAACATGCAAACTCCACACAGAAAGGTCCAAGCTGGGAATCAAACCTTTCTGTGGCTTTTGTTTGTTCTGTTTGGAAACCCTTATTATTGAAATATCAAAGCCACTGCTGCCATCTACTGGCTAACAAAACATTGACATGAAAAAGGATTAGCAGGTGATTTTGTTATTTAGAAAAGCATCTCCATTATTAATCTGATTATTATTAAATAATAATAATAATCGTAATAACACAAGCAAACTATCATAAAACAAATACAAACAATCTTAACCTAAAAGTGCCAAAGGTATGACTTCATCTTGAGGTACAATTGAACTAATAAGATTTTTGTGTCGCAAACGGTTTATTGTTTTGATATTTACAATTTACTATCGGCAAACAACTATTTCATAAACATTCTTTATCAACAATAATGTAATATTTTGTAATATATGACACATATTATATGTAATATAATGCAAAGTTGCCGCTGCACATTTGAAAGTGATCAGTATAAACAACAAACTCTCTCATCTGTCCATCTGCCCACACACTTGATCAAATTCAGGGTTACTATGGTGCTGGTGCATGTTGCAGCTAACACTGGCCGATCTAAATGAATTCAAACTTCATTTCTAATAGTCCTAATATATCAGTCCTTATATTTGTAACAGCTCCCACAGTGAAGTTTAAACATTAGCTAAAGAGAGCAATCACCTACAGACTGAAAGTTCACAGAAAAAGACTCAGTGAGTTGGATTCTTAGTCGTTTTTAATAGCATTTATTTAATTATGACACTTGACATCATGAAACATGTTGCCCAGATAAGTAGAAATTCTGTGCTTTGTCTTATAAAACAATAAGCTCTCCACATCAAACAATGATTTACTGACCAAATTATCTTTATGATCCAGGAATAAATGCCCAGGCAACGTTTGACCTCATGGAAAATCCTGGAAAAGTTACTTTATGTTAATGGTGGACAGTACAGGAAGTCACTCTTACCTAAACTATCCTTGGTGTCGTATTCAAGGACACACAGTAGTGATGTCCATGCAAAGCTTCTTGACATTGAGAGAAAAAAACAACAACAACCAGTTTTCAAGCATTGGTAACAATAACCACACCAACTCCTTGTTATAGGCTTTGTGGTGCAACTTGTTGCGTCTCTCCCTGGAAACTACAGACAATTTTAAGAGCGAGCCAAAGAGGTTTTTACATGTTGAAAAGATTCACCATTGTGAGGAGAAAAATCAGGGAAAACAGACAGACTAGTACTGACTAATCCACCTCGAAGGATGTGTTACTCACCACTTCCTGTTGGGTCAAATATACATCATTAAACATAAATGCAGATCAATTTGGCTTTATTACTGTCCTATATTACCAGTCCTTAAAGTCATCCACCACATTTTGAGCAGGAACATGATTTATTTCAGGCAGTTCATCTCTGTTTTTTTTTTTTAGAAGAGCAGCAACCTTTTAAGGCCAGAAACTGATTTTGCAGGAGAATTCCAGCGCTGGTTCGTCCCTGTGAAATGTAGATTCATCCGCTGGGATCTTTACAAGGAAATATTCCCCAGAGAGTTTCTGAAATACCTACAGATGATCAGAGGCACTGTCGGGGTTCAGAAACCCCTCATGAAGATGTTGAGAGCCATTTATACTTTGTGAGTTTGCGTTCCAGTGTTAGCGTGACGAGTCTGAAATACAGCCGCTCCTCTGGGTTTCCTCCAAAATCCAAAGAATGCCCATTCTGAAATCAGTCATTTTAAGGCAAAGCTGTGATCCTTTTACGAAAAAAATTAAAATAAAATCCTAATGAGACTTTTCTGTTTCTCAGAAACTTGCAGTTCCTCATAAGTGTGTTTTGTTAGTGCCTTGTTAGTTAAGGTGTTTCAGGTTGTTGTGCCTGATAGTGCTCAGTGTGATCGAGTGCCAGTGAGGAGGAATGAGCGTCCATCGGTGCTGCAGACGGCCGAACATGTGCTCTCGTGCAGGTTACTGTCCTGCTGCTGCATCTGAAACACGGCGAACATGTTTAGCATTAGAGGATGAGACACAGAGGCCATAAAGTTCAACAGGAAAATGAATGAAATAAGACCTTTTAACAACCCCATTTCAAAAAGATTGGGATGCTGCGTAAAATGTCAATAAAAATAAATAAAACAAGCTTTTTTTGACATTTGAAGAGGTTTTTAAGCTAATTTTAAGATCACTTTTTATCCCAAAAGTCCTAAATATCACATCTTATTTCAAGAAATCTTTACAAGCCGATTTTCACTAGTTCCACTGGCAGATTTTTTTTGCTTATTTCAAGCAAAAACGTCTTGTATTTGTTGTTTTTTTTACTTATTTTTGGAGGGGCATTTTTAAAAGCCTTTCTGTTATTTGTTTTCTCTGTTTTCAACGGTTGGGCTTGTAAACAGTTTATCAGGAGCTAGCGGAAGTGAACCTCTGGCTCCATCTAGTGTCTGTTTTTATCAGCGCATGTGATGTTTAGTTTTGATGACCAACCTTTGACCAGGTTCAGCTCCGTCACCTCTTCTGGGTCGTTTCTGGGCTTCGAGGTTCTTCCTGCAGATGGAGAGAGATTGAGATTGTGATTGAACCTTTTCATTAAATGCCAGCCTTAAGTAGAAATCAGCCAGAAAACAAGGGGGACCAGAAACAAACAGTGTGACTTGTACATGTATGTTGCAACTGTGCAATTGAAAATCTTTTCTCTCAACATCTTTTACCTCTCAGCTTTAGGTAGGTCAGCATTCCTGCCAGAGCTAGAACCAGCAGTGCAGCCACCAGACCGACGACCCACCAATAAGAGGTTTCCTCTGATGCTCTTTGCTGATCTGCAAAAGGTAACAAACACACACACACACACACACAGACTTCTAAGAAAAAATGCACTCTCCATCCAAAGGTATATTTCTGTTGGAGCATAAACATCCCCAGAAGCAGGGCTAAATCTCACCAGACTTTCAACTATTCTACTCGGCAGCTCAGTCCAGAACCATTTGGATTATTAAGAAAAAACCCATGGATGGAGCTGAGCATTGAAGCTTTTATTATATACTCCTGTCATAATCTAAAGAAAAATGTTAAACTCTAAAATATTATATGAAATCAGTGTGAAGTCTCTCAGTATACAAATGTCCATTTGAATTGTTTGCTGCCTGCAGTACTGAGAGTTGGTGTTCCTAAAGACTGGTTCAGCAGAGGTTTATAATAACCGTAATCACTTCAAATCCTTCAAACAGACGAGATCCACTTCTGGGTTTCCCTTTGTACTTTCTTAAATACGTATCTGTCATTTAGAGATTCTATAGCAGTCCAACAAGAGTTCAATCATGCAGAGAATTTTCTGATTGTTATTGTGATGCAAGAAAAGTGTAATCCCAAAGGTTTTCTGTCCTTTCAATCTGCTGAGAATCTCAAAGAAAATGAAGCTCCTCATGCTCTGGAAAAAATGCCCCTCCAAAAATAAGTTAAAAAACAGCAAATAAAAGACGTTTTTGCTTGAAATAAGCAAAATAAATCTGCCAATGGAACTAGTGAAAATCGGCTTGTGAAGATTTCTTGAAATAAGATGTGAAATTTAGGACTAAAGAGATAAAAGTGATCTTGAAATGAGCTTAAAAACCTCTTCAAATGTCAAAAAAAAGCTTGTTTCATATGTGACTCAAAACAATTTGTTTTCAAGACTTTTTCATTTAACAAGACATTCCAGATGTATTGTCTTCCAACAAGTCCCTATATCTGGCTGAAATGGTGCTTGTTAGGCAGGTGTGTCTGATATTAAGTGTAATGAGATACTTTGACTAGAAATGAGACAAATATACTCGGTAAGACTTTGATTTTTTTCCAGTGTGCAACAACTGAAGAGGGGCGGAGTCTGAATCTGGGCGCTGTGAAAGTTCTCAAATGTTCTACTGATAGCTGGGGTTAAAATTTGTTCAGATCAGTCTCAAACACAGGGTTTTCCTGACCTCTCAAAGTCTTTACGGGATCAGCAGCAGCCACCCAGATCATAGTTTCACATGTGCGGCTGACAAAAGGGGACTCTGGACACCACAGCAGTAAAAACAGAGCGAATCCTTTAACATGTTTGCGTTGTTGGGTTCATGACCTCACCTTCAGGACCGTGGATGGTCACTTCACTGCGTTCGGTGTGTGAGCTGTACGGCACGGAGAACTCGCAGGTGTAGCTGCCCGTGTGCTCCAAGTGTTTGGGGTCCATCAGTCGTAGGGCGCCGTCTCCAAACGGGACCCTGAAGTTGTCCAGCTCCATGTGGTTGTCCCATGGCGGCGTGGAGATGCTGCGCCCCGACCGGCTGTCGTAGGGGATGATGCGGGAAAACTCCTCGCCGTTGGAGAAGGTCCACTGGAGGGAGGGATTGTTCAGGTAAGTAGGAGCACTGCAGGGGATGGTCAGATCTTTCCCTTGAGTTCCTCTTATTTCTGCCAGGGAGCAAAGGTAGCAGCATATTCAGCACATATGAATGAGGAGTTCTTTTACTGGACTGCATTAGCAATAAAACTACACTATTACATTTTTATAACAAATCTGCGTGGATCTACTTAATAAAGCTGCCTAAGAAACAAAACCAGGGACGAAAAAGTCTGAATATTTTTTGCAGTGATGCAGGTTCATCAAACCCTTCAGAAAATTGGAAAAAGTGAATGCAAATTCTTTCTTATTTTCATTCATTTTCATTTCTGAGACAGAAACAAATAACCCTCCCGTTGTCTCGCGGGTCAAAAGTGAGCCACTACCATGTTTAGCTGTAGAAAAAATACCTTCAACTATCTTTTTCCACCTTGAAATTTTATGACTTTTCCTAAAGAGACCCCGTCATTAGAAAAAGTCACACTTTATTTTTGTTGATGTTTCCATGTGGGCTGTACACCACTAGGGGACAAAGAATGGGCCTCATGCAAGAAGCGTTCGTACGCACAGATTTGTTCTTAAATCGTCCGTACGAGTGATTTAAGAGAATTTGTGCATTCACCAATCTTTTCGTATTTTACGTTTTCTTTCAGGTACGATGATGGGCCAGTTGATGAGTCTGTCAGGGATGGGGTTCTCATTAAACTCCCAACAGCTGAAAATGAATAAGGAAAGAAAGAGGAGAGAAAATGTTTATTTTACATGTATTTTACATTTATTCTACATATTTTACATGGCCAGCTGCCAAACATGACCAATTAATGAGGTTAGATAAATATGATTCATTCTGGTACAACAAACATTTTTACATTAGTATGACGTTAAGAATTAAGACAGAAAAAAAAAAATCTTTCAAACAAATGGACGATAATTAGGAAAGCCTGTTTTAGGAAAGATTCTCGTATTTGTTAGTGTTACTGGATATGATTTACCATTCTCAAAATGAAAAACTGCAAGATGATGCATGTCAAAACCTTCATTCCACGTGCACTAGCACGTGCGCGCGCACACACACACACACACACACACACACACACACACACACACACGTAGCTAGCTAACAACAGTGACGCTTAGCTAGCTAACGACAGTACAGTACAGGTTAGCTAGCTAACGACAGTACAGTACAGGTTAGCTAGCAAACGACAGTACAGTACAGGTTAGCTAGCAAACGACAGTACAGTACACGTTAGCTAGCTAACGACAGTACAGTACAGGTTAGCTAGCTAACGACAGTACAGTACACGTTAGCTAGCAAACGACAGTACAGTACAGGTTAGCTAGCTAACGACAGTACAGTACAGGTTAGCTAGCTAACGACAGTACAGTACAGGTTAGCTAGCAAACGACAGTACAGTACAGGTTAGCTAGCTAACGACAGTACAGTACACGTTAGCTAGCTAACGACAGTACAGTACAGGTTAGCTAGCTAACGACAGTACAGTACACGTTAGCTAGCTAACGACAGTACAGTACACGTTAGCTAGCTAACAACAGTACAGCACATGTTAGCTAGCTCAGTGGTTCCCAAACGGTGTGCCGTGGGATTTTGACAGCCATATATCATTATTGCAATATACAACTACACAAAAACAATATTTTTTTAATTTACTATATCAGTACTTTGTATGCACTCATTTCATAATACAGAGGGAAATTCTATACTAAAAACAATTATTTTAAAAATATAAAGGAGCGTGACACATCAAAGGCTGAAGAACAACATTAAGACAGAGAAACACTCTAGCGAGAAAATGGAGCGCTTTCTTGTGCGGAGCAAACGACCAGCCACCAGTCCAGAGACTGCCGAAAGCCCACCACCACCACCACCACCACAGGAAAACAAAAGAAGGAAACTGTCAGCAGGCAGTATAATGAAAGCTACCTGTCTCATGGTTTCACTTGGACCGCCGGGGATGCTAACCGCCCTCAGCCTGAGCGCGTCCTCTGTCGGGAGAAGTTAGCTAATGCTATGCACGGTGTGGGTGTGTGGTTGCTGCAATACAAGCACAATAATACAGAATGATTGGAAATGAAGTACAACTTAAACATAAGAATACACCTGAGCTACATATATCTAACCAAATAACAACTGAAATACAGCTCAAGATTAGTTTGGAATGTAAAGTCAGCATGAATCAATTAAACTTGAATGAGAATAAATCTATGCTTAGATGCAACAAAAGAGGGGCATGCACTGTGACTGATCAATTAACATACAGTATGCAATGTATAAACCAAAGAGATGAGCAATACAGCTACATACACGTTTCAGGCTATAGCTAGTTAGCGGCTAGCCCCACGTTACTCATTTGTGGCTAAATGTTCCCCATATTATACAAACCGATGGCAAAACTACTGCTAAGTCATCAAAGTAGACTCACGGATAAACACAAACATCAACATAGTGTAACACATAAGTAAATCAACATAACTCACGGCTTAATGGACGCACACACCACAGAGATCGTTCAGCCGATGTTTTGCGCTGAACCGACCTGCGTCTTTGTGGTGCATTCAAGGACCTTGGCAGGGTGGGAATTCACATGCGCAGCAATTATTAACAGAAAGAAACACACAGAGACAACCTTTTGTACATCTTCCACGTTGAGAGAAACTTGGCCTACTTCAAAAGAGCGCGGGATCTGAACCAGAGGCCGTTTGTTGGATTGTGTGAAAGTGTCTGAAAAGGCAATGGAGGCTAGTTACATGCTAGCGGAGCTCATTGCAAAGCAGAAGAAACCTCACACAATAGCGGAGACACTCACCCTCCCCGCTTGCAAAAAAATTGTAGGTGTCATGCTGGGTCCAGATGAGCTATCCAAAGTGCCGTCGTCTGATAACACAATGAAAAGAAGGATCGACGACATGTCAGGAGACATTGAGCAACATTTGACAGAGAAACCACAGGCGAGCGGCAGATTGTCCCTACAACTGGACGCATCTGCTGCCATAAGTGGGGCCGCAGCCCGACTTCTGGCAAACGTCAGATATGTTGATGGTGACTCTATCAAAGAGACTTTTTTTTTCTGGAAAGAAATGGAAAGCCATACAACGGGAGAAGAAATATTCAGGGTTACCGATAAGTATTTAGAAGAGAACAATCTGAGCTGGAATATGTGCGTCAGTCTTTGCGCAGATGGTGCGGCAGGCATGACGGGGAGAGTGAAAGGATTTATTGCTCAGGTGAAAGCACAAAATCCACATATTGTGACAAACCACTGCATTTTGCACCGAGAGGCATTAGTTGCAAAAGCCATGCCCCCGGAGTTGACCGAGGTGCTGAATCAGGCTGTGCAGAGGCGGGTGAATTACACTGAAATCTCGCCTCTTCTCCCAGCTGTGCGCCGAGATGGGAGCCGACCACCAAAGCCTGATCCTCCACACAGAGGTGCGCTGGCTGTCACGGGGGAAAGTCCTATCCCGTCTTTATGAACTTCGGGAAGAGCTTTTTGAATGTTCACCTGAACACGCTGTCCCACATAAGGACAAGCTCGCGGATGAGAGGCGGTGCGCCAGGCTGGCTCACCTTGCGGACATATTTGGACGTCTGAACGAGTTGAACGCCAAGCTTCAGGGCAGGAATGAAAATATTTTATCATCCACAGACAAGATTCTGTGAGGGGTTTATGGGCAAAATGATTCTTTGGGACAGGGCTCCATGGAGATGTTCCCGCTGGCATCAGCTGCGCCACAGGCAGCTATGGAGCGCGCTGTATGTGCCGAACACCTTAAGACCTTAAAAGACAGGTTTGAGCGCTATTTTCCACGTGTGGCTGACATCGAGGACTATGACTGGATCCGAGACCCATTCAACCAGGAATCCTCAACAGAAAAGCTCACTATGAAAGAGAGAGAGAGGAGTGCGCAGAGCTCCGTGTGGACCCCACACTGAAACTCAAATGTAGTGAGCTCCCTCTGGATCAGTTTTGGTTGGCTTCTGCATCGGAGCTTGTCCAACCACGCCATTGAGCAACTGCTTCTTTTCCCCACTACCTGCCTGTGTGAGTTGGCGTTCTCCTCTCTAGTTCACATGAAGAACAACAGGAGGTCGCGGCTCTCGGTTGAACAGGACTTGCGAGTGGCCCTGTCCTCAGTGCCACCGAGGATTAAAGAAACCTGCGCGCCCCGACAGGCACATGTATCTCACTAATTGGAAGTAGGCAAAAATATTTACAATAGCACGTTTCAATGCTGATTACTGAAATGTTACTTTTATCATTTATAGTTCATGGGCAGTGCAGCTTCATTGCATTGGCAGTTCTCTGTGCTGAATTTATGCGTTCTGAGTTTCCTTTGCATAATATTTGATTTTGTAACCTGTCTGGTTTATATGAGTGTGTTGTTGCTTTGATGAAGCCTAATTTGATCAAGTTTCAATTTTTAAAAAATAAATATTTCGTAAATAAACATTTCACGAGTAATATAATTGTCTTTGTCACATTTTTTTGGCATTAGAAAATAATTATGCACATTTACAGATATTTGCACACGCACGTGCACACGCACATGCACACACACGTGCACACATATGCACGTGCACAAACACAAATGCACTAGCACGTGCACAAAAACACGTGCACGTTCAAACACACATGCACACGTACGTGCACACAAACATGAACTAGCACGTGCACACACATGCACACGCACGTGCACACACACATGCACACGCACGCGCGCACACACGTGCACACGCACGTGCACACACACACGTGCACACACACACACACGTACACTAGCACGTGCACACACACGCGCACGTGCACACACACACATGCACACACACACACACGTGCACACGCACAGACGTGCACTAGCATGTGCACACACACATGCACACGCTCGTGCACTACCACGTGCACACACATGCACATGCACACGCACACAAACACACGTGCACTGGCACGTGCACACACACATGCACACGCACACACATGAACACGCACGTGCACTAGCACGTCCACACACATGCACACGCAATTGCACGCACGTGCACACACACGTGCACACGCACGTGCACAAACACACATGCACACGCACTTGCACGCACGTGCACACACACGTGCACACGCACGTGCACACAAACAAATGCACTAGCACGTACACACACACGCACGTGCACAAACACACGTGCACTAGCACGTACACACACATGCACACGCACGTGCACACACACATGCATTAGCACGTGCACACGAACGTGCTTACACACATGCATTAGCACTTGCACGCACGTGCACACACGTGCACACGCACGTGCACACACACATGCACACGCACACACATGAACACGCACGTGCACAAGCACGTCCACACACATGCACACGCACGTGCACACACATGCACACGCACGTGCACTAGCACGTGCACACACACACATGCACACGCACACACACATGCACACGCACAAGCACAGACGTGCACTAGCATGTGCACACACATATGCACACGCTCGTGCACTACCACGTGCACACACACACAAACATGCACACGCACACACATGAACACGCACGTGCACTAGCACGTACACACACATGCACACGCACGTGCACACACACATGCATTAGCACGTGCACACGAACGTGCTTACACACATGCATTAGCACTTGCACGCACGTGCACACACGTGCACACGCACGTGCACACACACATGCACACGCACACAGATGAACACGCACGTGCACTAGCACGTCCACACACATGCACACGCACGTGCACACACATGCACACGCACGTGCACTATTACGTGCACACACACACATGCACACGCACACACATGAACACGCACGTGCACTAGCACGTCCAAACACATGCACACGCACGTGCACACGCACGTGCACACGCACGTGCACACGCACGTGCACACACACATGCATTAGCACGTGCACACGCACGTGCACAAACACACATGCACTAGCACGTGCACACACACAAATGCACTAGCACGTACACACGAACGTGCACACACACATGCACACGCACACACACATGCACACGCACGCGCGCACACACGTGCACACACACACGTACACTAGCACGTGCACACACACGTGCACGTGCACACACACACATGCACACACATGCACACGTGCACACACACAAGCACAGACGTGCACTAGCATGTGCACATGCACACGCTCGTGCACTACCACGTGCACACACATGCACATGCACACACACACATGCACACGCACACAAACACACGTGCACTAGCACGTGCACACACACATGCACACGCACACAAATGAACAGGCACGTGCACTAGCACGTCCACACACATGCACACGCACGTGCACACACATGCACACGCATGTGCACACACATGCACACGCACGTGCGCACACAAACATGCACACGCACGTGCACACACACATGCACTAGCACGTGCACACGAACGTGCTTAGACACATGCACACACACTTGCACGCACGTGCACACGCACGTGCACACACACACATGAACACGCACGTGCACACACACGTGCACACACACGTACACTAGCATGTGCACACACACAAATGCACACACACACGTGCACACGCACAAGCACAGACGTGCACTAGCATGTGCACACACACATGCACACGCTCGTGCACTACCACGTGCACACACATGCACATGCACACACACACACATGCACACGCACACAAACACACGTGCACTAGCACGTGCACACACACATGCACGTGCACACACACAAATGCACACACACACACACATGCACACGCACAATACAGACGTGCACACGCTCGTGCACTACCACGTGCACACACATGCACATGCGCACACACACACACGCACACAAACACACGTGCACTAGCACGTGCACACACACATGCACACGCACACACATGAACACGCACGTGCACTAGCACGTCCACACACATGCACACGCACGTGCACACGAACGTGCTTACACACATGCACACGCACTTGCACGCACGTGCACACACACGTGCACACGCACGTGCACAAACACACATGCACTAGCACGTGCACACACACAAATGCACTAGCACGTACACACACACGCACATGCACAAACACACGTGCACTAGCACGTGCACACACAGACGCACGCACACAAACACACGTGCACTAGCACGTGCACACACATGCACACGCACACACATGAACACGCACGTGCACTAGCACGTCCACACAAATGCACACGCACGTGCACACACATGCACACGCACGTGCACTAGCACGTGCACACACACATGCACACGTGCACACACGTGCACACGCACGTGCACACACACACGTACACTAGCACGTGCACACACACGCGCACGTGCACACACACACATGCACACACACACGTGCACACGCACATGCACAGACGTGCACTAGCATGTGCAAAAACATGCACACGCACGTGCACTACCACGTGCACACACACATGCACACGCACACACACACGTGCACTAGCACGTGCACACACACAAATGCACTAGCACACACATACGCACTTGCACAAACACACGCGCACTGGCACGTGCACACACACACATGCACACGCACGTGCACACACATGTGCACACACGTGCACACACACGTGCACACACACAAATACACAAGCACGTGCACACACACGTATACTAGCACGTGCACATAGATGCACACGCATACACATACGCACGTGCACACACGTACACTAGCACGTGCACACACACACGCGCACGTGCACACACACACATGCACACACACACATGCACACGCACATGCACAGACGTGCACTAGCATGTGCACACACATGCACACGCACGTGCACTACCACGTGCACACACATGCACACGCACGTGCACTACCACGTGCACACACATGCACACACACACGTGCACTAGCACGTGCACACACACAAATGCACGAGCACACACATACGCACGTGCACAAACATGCACACGCACGTGCACACACACGTGCACTAGCACGTGCACACACACGTGCACAAGCACGTGCAAAAACACACATGCACTACCACGTGCACACACATGCACTAGCACGTTCACACATACACGAGGAGTCTATGCCTAAGGAAGGAGGAGTCTCTGTATCAAGGGGAGGAGTCTCTGTATTAGGGGGAGGAGTCTCTGTCTTAGGGGAGGAGTCTCTTTGTCAGGGGGAAGAGTCTTTGGGGAGGAGTCTCTTTCTTGGGGGAGGAGTTTTAGGGGGAGGAGTCTCTTCCTAGGGAGGGAGGAGTCTCTGTCTTGGGGGAGGAGTCTCTGTATTAGGGGGAGGAGTCTCTTTGTCAGGGGGAGGAGTCTCTGTATCAGGGGGGAGGAGTCTCTGTCTTAGGGGTGGAGTCTCTTTCTTGGGGGAGGAGTCTTAGGGGGAGGAGTCTCTTCCTAGGGAGTATGTATCAAGGGGTGGAGTCTCTGTCTTAGGGGGAGGAGTCTCTGTTTTAGGGGGAGGAGTCTCTGTCATGGGGTGGAGTCTCTCTATCAGGGGGAGGAGTCTCTGTATCAAGGGGAGGAGTCTCTGTTTTAGGGGGAGGAGTCTCTGTCTAGGGGAGGAGTCTCTGTATCAAGGGGAGGAGTCTCTGTATCAGGGGGAGGAGTCTCTGTTTTAGGGGAGGAGTCTCTGTATCAGGGGGAGGAGTCTCTGTCTTAGGGGAGGAGTCTCTGTATCAGGGGGAGGAGTCTCTGTTTTAGGGGGAGGAGTCTCTGTTTTAGGGGGAGGAGTCTCTGTATCAAGGGGAGGAGTCTCTGTATCAGGGGGAGGAGTCTCTGTTTTAGGGGGAGGAGTCTCTGTATCAGGGGGAGGAGTCTCTGTATCAGGGGGAGGAGTCTCTGTATCAGGGGGTGGAGTCTCTGTCATGGGGTGGAGTCTCTCTATCAGGGGGAGGAGTCTCTGTCTTAGGGGAGGAGTCTATGTATCAAGGGGTGGAGTCTCTGTCTTAGGGGGAGGAGTCTCTGTATCAGGGGGAGGAGTCTATGTATCAGGGGGAGGAGTCTCTGTATCAGGGGGAGGAGTCTCTGTTTTAGGGGGAGGAGTCTATGTATCGGGGGAGGAGTCTCTGTTTTAGGGGGAGGAGTCTCTGTATCAAGGGGAGGAGTCTCTGTTTTAGGGGGAGGAGTCTCTGTCTAGGGGAGGAGTCTCTGTTTTAGGGGGAGGGGTCTCTGTACCAGGGGGAGGAGTCTCTGTTTTAGGGGGAGGAGTCTCTGTATCAAGGGGAGGAGTCTCTGTATCAGGGGGAGGAGTCTCTGTTTTAGGGGGAGGAGTCTATGTATCAGGAGGAGGAGTCTATGTATCAAGGGGTGGAGTCTCTGTCTTAGGGGGAGGAGTCTCTGTCTTAGGGGAGGAGTCTATGTATAAGGGGGAGGAGTCTCTGTCTTAGGGGGAGGAGTCTATGTATCAAGGGGTGGAGTCTCTGTCTTAGGGGAGGAGTCTCTGTTTTAGGGGGAGGGGTCTCTGTATCAGGGGGAGGAGTCTATGTATAAGGGGGAGGAGTCTCTGTATCAAGGGGTGGAGTCTCTGTCTTAGGGGGAGGAGTCTATGTATCAGGGGGAGGAGTCTCTGTTTTAGGAGGAGGAGTCTATGTATCAAGGGGTGGAGTCTCTGTCTTAGGGGAGGAGTCTCTGTTTTAGGGGGAGGAGTCTCTGTATCAAGGGGAGGAGTCTCTGTATCAGGGGGAGGAGTCTCTGTTTTAGGGGAGGAGTCTCTGTATCAGGGGGAGGAGTCTCTGTCTTAGGGGAGGAGTCTCTGTATCAGGGGGAGGAGTCTCTGTTTTAGGGGGAGGAGTCTCTGTTTTAGGGGGTGGAGTCTATGTATCAAGGGGTGGAGTCTCTGTCTTAGGGGGAGGAGTCTCTGTTTTAGGGGGAGGAGTCTCTGTCATGGGGTGGAGTCTCTCTATCAGGGGGAGGAGTCTCTGTCTTAGGGGAGGAGTCTATGTATCAAGGGGTGGAGTCTCTGTCTTAGGGGGAGGAGTCTCTGTATCAGGGGGAGGAGTCTATGTATAAGGGGGAGGAGTCTCTGTATCAGGGGGAGGAGTCTATGTATCAGGGGGAGGAGTCTCTGTCTTAGGGGGTGGAGTCTATGTATCAAGGGGTGGAGTCTCTGTCTTAGGGGGAGGAGTCTCTGTTTTAGGGGGAGGAGTCTTTGTCTTAGGGGAGGAGTCTCTGTTTTAGGGGGAGGAGTCTATGTATAAGGGGGAGGAGTCTCAGTATCAAGGGGTGGAGTCTCTGTATCAGGGGTGGAGTCTCTGTTTTAGGGGGAGGAGTCTTTGTCTTAGGGGGTGGAGTCTATGTATAAGGGGGAGGAGTCTCTGTATCACGGGGTGGAGTCTCTGTCTTAGGGGGAGGAGTCTCTGTTTTAGGGGGAGGGGTCTCTGTATCAGGGGAGGAGTCTCTGTTTTAGGAGGAGGGGTCTCTGTATCAGGGGGAGGAGTCTCTGTATCAGGGGGAGGAGTCTCTGTTTTAGGGGGAGGGGTCTCTGTATCAGGGGGAGGAGTCTCTGTATAAGGGGGTGGAGTCTCTGTATCAAGGGGAGGAGTCTCTGTTTTAGGGGAGGAGTCTCTGTCTTAGGGGGAGGAGTCTGTCTCAGGGGGAGGAGTCTGTCACATGTGTGTGCACGTGCACATGTACACATGCACATGCACGTACGTTTACGCACAAACACACACCACTACACATGCACACGCAAACATGCACAAACACACACATGCATACGCACGTGCACACACACAAACGCACACTTAGACACGTCTCTTCTGTAGTTCAAACTCCTTTGTCCTTCATATGTATACTTTCGAAGTAGGTTCCACGCATAAAGCCCTTTAAATGACCCTTTTGGAGAAAGAAACACAGGAATAGCCTTCTTTTGCGGAGTTAAGACGAAATACGGATTTTTGCTATAAAAGGAATTCCTTCAGTCAAAACAAGTTCAAACTCCTTTGTCCTTCATATGTATCCATTCGAAGTAGGTTCCACGCATAAAGCCCTTTAAATGACCTTTTTGGAGAAAGAAACACAGGAATAGCCTTCTTTTGCGGAGTTAAGACGAAATACGGATTTTTGCTATAAAAGGAATTCCTTCAGTCAAAACAAGTTCAAACTCCTTTGTCCTTCATATGTATCCATTCGAAGTAGGTTCCACGCATAAAGCCCTTTAAATGACCTTTTTGGAGAAAGAAACACAGGAATAGCCTTCTTTTGCGGAGTTAAGACGAAATACGGATTTTTGCTATAAAAGGAATTCCTTCAGTCAAAACAAGTTCAAACTCCTTTGTCCTTCATATGTATCCATTCGAAGTAGGTTCCACGCACAAACCCCTTTAAATGACCTTTCATTGAGAAAGAAACACAGGAAATCAAATGTAATGTAAAAAAATGACACATGAATGGAAATAATGTATGTCCATTTAAAATTTCAAATAATGTCATGTAAATCGAAATATAATGTAAATACATAAAAAGCTTGTTGCATATCTGCAACTGTGGGTGCTACAAGTTTAAACACTCACCTGGCAGGCCCCTAACCCTAACTCTAACTCTAACTCTAACCCTAACTCTAACTCTAACTCTAACCCTAACTCTAACTCTAACTCTAACTCTAACTCTAACCCTAACTCTAACTCTAACTCTAACTCTAACTCTAACTCTAACCCTAACTCTAACTCTAACTCTAACTCTAACTCTAACTCTAACTCTAACTCTAACCCTAACTCTAACTCTAACTCTAACCCTAACTCTAACTCTAACTCTAACTCTAACCCTAACTCTAACTCTAACTCTAACTCTAACCCTAACTCTAACTCTAACTCTAACTCTAACCCTAACTCTAACTCTAACTCTAACTCTAACCCTAACTCTAACCCTAACTCTAACTCTAACTCTAACTCTAACCCTAACTCTAACCCTAACTCTAACTCTAACTCTAACTCTAACTCTAACCCTAACTCTAACTCTAACTCTAACTCTAACCCTAACTCTAACCCTAACTCTAACTCTAACTCTAACTCTAACCCTAACTCTAACCCTAACTCTAACTCTAACTCTAACTCTAACTCTAACCCTAACTCTAACTCTAACTCTAACTCTAACCCTAACTCTAACTCTAACTCTAACTCTAACTCTAACCCTAACCCTAACCCTAACTCTAACCCTAACCCTAACGGGTCCCATATATATTTACATTATCAATTAATTAATAGCTTAAACCTAATTTTATAACGTTTTGTTTCATTATTGACATTGTTAAGCCCTTATGATGAGTAAAAATGCTGCATGACAATGCTTTATAAATCAAAGTTTTATTACAACCAGTTCAATGATCACAAAATAGCACCACTTCCACAAAAACAACTTCAGATCAATTCAACAGTTAGAAATACCAACAGCCACCACAACACGAAACAGTATCAAAGCAGCTTCATCACCAAAAAAAAGAGGGGGGCCACCATACAGTGATCCAATACGGCGCTATTAAATGAAAGTATGAAACTCTGAAGGATAAAAAACATGTCAACCACTCGAGAGGAAGAACTGACTGTATTAAGCCACTCAAAGAGCGTTGAGAAACACCAGCTGTTTGAGCTTGGAGGGAGAGGGAGAGAAAGGAGAGGGGGGGGGGGGAGAGAGAGGAGAGGAGGAAGAAGAGGAGAGGAGAGGAGAAAAAAAAGAGGGGGAGAGAGAGAAAGAGAAAGAGATTCAGAGCGGAATGTAGCGATTTGCCGAGACGAAGTGGAGGCACATTACGCTACATCCCGCGAAGGGACACGCCCCCGCGCGTGCGGCAGGGTCTTCGCCAGCCGCTCGCTCTATTTATGTCCCTCTGAGCTCGCGCCCCTCTGACTCACGGTTGCGCCAGCAGAGCGGGAAAAGGCTTCAAACTGCCTTTTCATTCACACACAACAGCTCTGCCCCGGCTGGCTGGGAAGTCCTCGCTGGGGCTGCTGCTGCTGCTGCCGCTCCTCCTGCTGCTGCTGCTGCTGCTGCTGCTGCCGCTGCCGCCGCTGCTTCACCTCCTTCGGCTTTTCCTCTGCCACACACAGGCATGATGGGAAATGTAGTCTCTTCTTCTCTTCTTTACAATTGAATTGAGTAAGGTAAGATTGTCCCCCCATCTGTACAAGTCATTTGCATTTTAAAATAATGAACTAACATTCAGTCAGGTATTTATACAACAACCAAGTCACACTGTGAGAGAATTTAAACTGAGTTTGTCCATTGTCTTGCAGCTCTTGATTTGAGAATTGTGATGATTGGAAAAACTGCTGTGGGCAAAAGTGCAGTTGGAAACACCATTCTTGGAGAAACAAAATTCAGATCTAGTCCCGCTGCAAGTTCAGTGACAGAAGCCTGTGAAAAAGGAGTCGCTCTCTGGGGTAACAGAGTAGTTAGTGTGGTTGACACGCCAGGGATCCTGGACACTTCCAAAACGGAAGATTTCATAAAAAGAGAAATAGTGAAATGTGTCAAAGTCTCTTGTCCTGGTCCACATGTCTTCCTGCTGGTGATCCAAATTGGCCGATTCACCAAAGAAGAGAAGAACTCTGTGGAAGCACTACAGGAGCTGTTTGCTCCAAAAGCCAACCAGTTCATGATTGTGCTGTTTACCCGTGCTGGTGATCTTGGAACCATGACCATACAGGAATATGTACGTGAAGGTGACCCGGGGCTTCAACGAGTTATCCAACGTTGTGGCGGAAGGTTCCTAGTCTTTGACAACATGAGCAAGGACAGAAAACAGGTAACGCAACTTCTGGAGATGGTCGACAACGTGGTGGCAGCAAACGGGGGGACACATTACACAGATGCAATGTATAAAGAGGTAGAGTTAGCTCAGAGAATGGGGCGAGGTGACATGGATGAAGAATTCATGATGGCTCTGATCCAACGCATCTTACTTTTTCATTTGATTCTTGCAAGAGAATAAATGACCATGGTGGATTGTCTAGACTCATAATCAAGACCTAGAAAGATTTTGTTTGCTACCTTTGTAAGCAAACAGAGGAGGTTCGGCAAAGTTAGAACACACTGTGTAGACAGAGGGGGAGTACAGCATTGCTTTAAATCATTTATTAGTCAAAATTGAGGAAACCTTAAGCTGTTGATTGTTATGGGGGAAATATGTGGTTTCTATTATACTGAGAGTGTGATATGCTGATAATAAAACATAGTTTAGTTCTGGTAGATATAATGTTAATTTGATAAGAAGCCAATAATCATGGCGGTTTCTGGTATTTTATAATCGTGGTATTCAATATGTTAGGATTTAGCTTTGTGGTGTAGAAAATGACTTATTGATAGAATGTATTCCTTACAAAGTAATACATGATGATGGTGATAGAAAAGTATTTACTATTAATGTTTCTTGTTATTAAATTGAACTGACAAAGTCACAAAAGCAATTAGATTTGATCTAACTGTCTTTCTTTTCCCATATGTTGTAATTTTATCATCCATTCAGCAATAAGAGTAACTGTAAAACTACACGTGTATAATATGTAGATGCAAGTGATGTCAAAGCTAGCAGCTTTTTTAATACGTTGGCTCTGAGCAATTTAAACAATGATCCTTTTTTAAAAAAGTTAGCGAATGCTGTGGCAGACGTCACAAACTTTCACCGGGAAGGAAGCGACCAGAAGTGTCTCCTCCATAGTGATTTATCCACCTCACATTACTGAGCTTCATCCAACCTTCTTAAAGGAGAAGATTTGTGCTTAGCATTGCATTTGAAAATCCTTCAATTTAAAAGACCTTTTAAAGATCAATAAGATAAAATAAGTTTTTTTAAATATTGCATGATAAACTACAGAGAGTATTTTATGAACGCACTTGCATGCACATATACACAGCACAGTGGGATTACACTGATTTGGTTGTTTTAGCTGAGAAACATGTTTATTTTGTTGTACTCATGATTCTGTGATTATTAAAGTCATGTCTGATTTACCTGCTTGTTCTTTACCTTTAAACTAAATAAATGTGAGTGAATATTCAGCTCTCCTACTTCATTTTCTTTATTTGCAATAAGACACATCATTGCACTTGTTCATCAGAGAAACCAGTTGAACATCATGAATCAATTAACTGTTTTGTTTAGAGAACTTTGACATAAACACAGTTATGCTTTGCTTTATGGGTATTTATTTATAATATATTTTGAATTAAATCTTAAGAGCATTATTTAAAAAAGATCTCTCATAAATTTAATTGTTTTATGTATTATTGTCTTTCACAATATCATCTACACACTCAAAAAAAAGATCTGGTTGCCAGTCCAGGGTCACACTCACACTCACTCCCAGGAAGCCAGAGAACCCACGCTTACACGGGGAGAACATGCAAACTCCACACAGAAAGGTCCAAGCTGGGAATCAAACCTTTCTGTGGCTTTTGTTTGTTCTGTTTGGAAACCCTTATTATTGAAATATCAAAGCCACTGCTGCCATCTACTGGCTAACAAAACATTGACATGAAAAAGGATTAGCAGGTGATTTTGTTATTTAGAAAAGCATCTCCATTATTAATCTGATTATTATTAAATAATAATAATAATCGTAATAACACAAGCAAACTATCATAAAACAAATACAAACAATCTTAACCTAAAAGTGCCAAAGGTATGACTTCATCTTGAGGTACAATTGAACTAATAAGATTTTTGTGTCGCAAACGGTTTATTGTTTTGATATTTACAATTTACTATCGGCAAACAACTATTTCATAAACATTCTTTATCAACAATAATGTAATATTTTGTAATATATGACACATATTATATGTAATATAATGCAAAGTTGCCGCTGCACATTTGAAAGTGATCAGTATAAACAACAAACTCTCTCATCTGTCCATCTGCCCACACACTTGATCAAATTCAGGGTTACTATGGTGCTGGTGCATGTTGCAGCTAACACTGGCCGATCTAAATGAATTCAAACTTCATTTCTAATAGTCCTAATATATCAGTCCTTATATTTGTAACAGCTCCCACAGTGAAGTTTAAACATTAGCTAAAGAGAGCAATCACCTACAGACTGAAAGTTCACAGAAAAAGACTCAGTGAGTTGGATTCTTAGTCGTTTTTAATAGCATTTATTTAATTATGACACTTGACATCATGAAACATGTTGCCCAGATAAGTAGAAATTCTGTGCTTTGTCTTATAAAACAATAAGCTCTCCACATCAAACAATGATTTACTGACCAAATTATCTTTATGATCCAGGAATAAATGCCCAGGCAACGTTTGACCTCATGGAAAATCCTGGAAAAGTTACTTTATGTTAATGGTGGACAGTACAGGAAGTCACTCTTACCTAAACTATCCTTGGTGTCGTATTCAAGGACACACAGTAGTGATGTCCATGCAAAGCTTCTTGACATTGAGAGAAAAAAACAACAACAACCAGTTTTCAAGCATTGGTAACAATAACCACACCAACTCCTTGTTATAGGCTTTGTGGTGCAACTTGTTGCGTCTCTCCCTGGAAACTACAGACAATTTTAAGAGCGAGCCAAAGAGGTTTTTACATGTTGAAAAGATTCACCATTGTGAGGAGAAAAATCAGGGAAAACAGACAGACTAGTACTGACTAATCCACCTCGAAGGATGTGTTACTCACCACTTCCTGTTGGGTCAAATATACATCATTAAACATAAATGCAGATCAATTTGGCTTTATTACTGTCCTATATTACCAGTCCTTAAAGTCATCCACCACATTTTGAGCAGGAACATGATTTATTTCAGGCAGTTCATCTCTGTTTTTTTTTTTTAGAAGAGCAGCAACCTTTTAAGGCCAGAAACTGATTTTGCAGGAGAATTCCAGCGCTGGTTCGTCCCTGTGAAATGTAGATTCATCCGCTGGGATCTTTACAAGGAAATATTCCCCAGAGAGTTTCTGAAATACCTACAGATGATCAGAGGCACTGTCGGGGTTCAGAAACCCCTCATGAAGATGTTGAGAGCCATTTATACTTTGTGAGTTTGCGTTCCAGTGTTAGCGTGACGAGTCTGAAATACAGCCGCTCCTCTGGGTTTCCTCCAAAATCCAAAGAATGCCCATTCTGAAATCAGTCATTTTAAGGCAAAGCTGTGATCCTTTTACGAAAAAAATTAAAATAAAATCCTAATGAGACTTTTCTGTTTCTCAGAAACTTGCAGTTCCTCATAAGTGTGTTTTGTTAGTGCCTTGTTAGTTAAGGTGTTTCAGGTTGTTGTGCCTGATAGTGCTCAGTGTGATCGAGTGCCAGTGAGGAGGAATGAGCGTCCATCGGTGCTGCAGACGGCCGAACATGTGCTCTCGTGCAGGTTACTGTCCTGCTGCTGCATCTGAAACACGGCGAACATGTTTAGCATTAGAGGATGAGACACAGAGGCCATAAAGTTCAACAGGAAAATGAATGAAATAAGACCTTTTAACAACCCCATTTCAAAAAGATTGGGATGCTGCGTAAAATGTCAATAAAAATAAATAAAACAAGCTTTTTTTGACATTTGAAGAGGTTTTTAAGCTAATTTTAAGATCACTTTTTATCCCAAAAGTCCTAAATATCACATCTTATTTCAAGAAATCTTTACAAGCCGATTTTCACTAGTTCCACTGGCAGATTTTTTTTGCTTATTTCAAGCAAAAACGTCTTGTATTTGTTGTTTTTTTTACTTATTTTTGGAGGGGCATTTTTAAAAGCCTTTCTGTTATTTGTTTTCTCTGTTTTCAACGGTTGGGCTTGTAAACAGTTTATCAGGAGCTAGCGGAAGTGAACCTCTGGCTCCATCTAGTGTCTGTTTTTATCAGCGCATGTGATGTTTAGTTTTGATGACCAACCTTTGACCAGGTTCAGCTCCGTCACCTCTTCTGGGTCGTTTCTGGGCTTCGAGGTTCTTCCTGCAGATGGAGAGAGATTGAGATTGTGATTGAACCTTTTCATTAAATGCCAGCCTTAAGTAGAAATCAGCCAGAAAACAAGGGGGACCAGAAACAAACAGTGTGACTTGTACATGTATGTTGCAACTGTGCAATTGAAAATCTTTTCTCTCAACATCTTTTACCTCTCAGCTTTAGGTAGGTCAGCATTCCTGCCAGAGCTAGAACCAGCAGTGCAGCCACCAGACCGACGACCCACCAATAAGAGGTTTCCTCTGATGCTCTTTGCTGATCTGCAAAAGGTAACAAACACACACACACACACAGACTTCTAAGAAAAAATGCACTCTCCATCCAAAGGTATATTTCTGTTGGAGCATAAACATCCCCAGAAGCAGGGCTAAATCTCACCAGACTTTCAACTATTCTACTCGGCAGCTCAGTCCAGAACCATTTGGATTATTAAGAAAAAACCCATGGATGGAGCTGAGCATTGAAGCTTTTATTATATACTCCTGTCATAATCTAAAGAAAAATGTTAAACTCTAAAATATTATATGAAATCAGTGTGAAGTCTCTCAGTATACAAATGTCCATTTGAATTGTTTGCTGCCTGCAGTACTGAGAGTTGGTGTTCCTAAAGACTGCTTCAGCAGAGGTTTATAATAACCGTAATCACTTCAAATCCTTCAAACAGACCAGATCCACTTCTGGGTTTCCCTTTGTACTTTCTTAAATACGTATCTGTCATTTAGAGATTCTATAGCAGTCCAACAAGAGTTCAATCATGCAGAGAATTTTCTGATTGTTATTGTGATGCAAGAAAAGTGTAATCCCAAAGGTTTTCTGTCCTTTCAATCTGCTGAGAATCTCAAAGAAAATGAAGCTCCTCATGCTCTGGAAAAAATGCCCCTCCAAAAATAAGTTAAAAAACAGCAAATAAAAGACGTTTTTGCTTGAAATAAGCAAAATAAATCTGCCAATGGAACTAGTGAAAATCGGCTTGTGAAGATTTCTTGAAATAAGATGTGAAATTTAGGACTAAAGAGATAAAAGTGATCTTGAAATGAGCTTAAAAACCTCTTCAAATGTCAAAAAAAAGCTTGTTTCATATGTGACTCAAAACAATTTGTTTTCAAGACTTTTTCATTTAACAAGACATTCCAGATGTATTGTCTTCCAACAAGTCCCTATATCTGGCTGAAATGGTGCTTGTTAGGCAGGTGTGTCTGATATTAAGTGTAATGAGATACTTTGACTAGAAATGAGACAAATATACTCGGTAAGACTTTGATTTTTTTCCAGTGTGCAACAACTGAAGAGGGGCGGAGTCTGAATCTGGGCGCTGTGAAAGTTCTCAAATGTTCTACTGATAGCTGGGGTTAAAATTTGTTCAGATCAGTCTCAAACACAGGGTTTTCCTGACCTCTCAAAGTCTTTACGGGATCAGCAGCAGCCACCCAGATCATAGTTTCACATGTGCGGCTGACAAAAGGGGACTCTGGACACCACAGCAGTAAAAACAGAGCGAATCCTTTAACATGTTTGCGTTGTTGGGTTCATGACCTCACCTTCAGGACCGTGGATGGTCACTTCACTGCGTTCGGTGTGTGAGCTGTACGGCACGGAGAACTCGCAGGTGTAGCTGCCCGTGTGCTCCAAGTGTTTGGGGTCCATCAGTCGTAGGGCGCCGTCTCCAAACGGGACCCTGAAGTTGTCCAGCTCCATGTGGTTGTCCCATGGCGGCGTGGAGATGCTGCGCCCCGACCGGCTGTCGTAGGGGATGATGCGGGAAAACTCCTCGCCGTTGGAGAAGGTCCACTGGAGGGAGGGATTGTTCAGGTAAGTAGGAGCACTGCAGGGGATGGTCAGATCTTTCCCTTGAGTTCCTCTTATTTCTGCCAGGGAGCAAAGGTAGCAGCATATTCAGCACATATGAATGAGGAGTTCTTTTACTGGACTGCATTAGCAATAAAACTACACTATTACATTTTTATAACAAATCTGCGTGGATCTACTTAATAAAGCTGCCTAAGAAACAAAACCAGGGACGAAAAAGTCTGAATATTTTTTGCAGTGATGCAGGTTCATCAAACCCTTCAGAAAATTGGAAAAAGTGAATGCAAATTCTTTCTTATTTTCATTCATTTTCATTTCTGAGACAGAAACAAATAACCCTCCCGTTGTCTCGCGGGTCAAAAGTGAGCCACTACCATGTTTAGCTGTAGAAAAAATACCTTCAACTATCTTTTTCCACCTTGAAATTTTATGACTTTTCCTAAAGAGACCCCGTCATTAGAAAAAGTCACACTTTATTTTTGTTGATGTTTCCATGTGGGCTGTACACCACTAGGGGACAAAGAATGGGCCTCATGCAAGAAGCGTTCGTACGCACAGATTTGTTCTTAAATCGTCCGTACGAGTGATTTAAGAGAATTTGTGCATTCACCAATCTTTTCGTATTTTACGTTTTCTTTCAGGTACGATGATGGGCCAGTTGATGAGTCTGTCAGGGATGGGGTTCTCATTAAACTCCCAACAGCTGAAAATGAATAAGGAAAGAAAGAGGAGAGAAAATGTTTATTTTACATGTATTTTACATTTATTCTACATATTTTACATGGCCAGCTGCCAAACATGACCAATTAATGAGGTTAGATAAATATGATTCATTCTGGTACAACAAACATTTTTACATTAGTATGACGTTAAGAATTAAGACAGAAAAAAAAAAATCTTTCAAACAAATGGACGATAATTAGGAAAGCCTGTTTTAGGAAAGATTCTCGTATTTGTTAGTGTTACTGGATATGATTTACCATTCTCAAAATGAAAAACTGCAAGATGATGCATGTCAAAACCTTCATTCCACGTGCACTAGCACGTGCGCGCGCACACACACACACACACACACACACACACACACACACACACACGTAGCTAGCTAACAACAGTGACGCTTAGCTAGCTAACGACAGTACAGTACAGGTTAGCTAGCTAACGACAGTACAGTACAGGTTAGCTAGCAAACGACAGTACAGTACAGGTTAGCTAGCAAACGACAGTACAGTACACGTTAGCTAGCTAACGACAGTACAGTACAGGTTAGCTAGCTAACGACAGTACAGTACACGTTAGCTAGCAAACGACAGTACAGTACAGGTTAGCTAGCTAACGACAGTACAGTACAGGTTAGCTAGCTAACGACAGTACAGTACAGGTTAGCTAGCAAACGACAGTACAGTACAGGTTAGCTAGCTAACGACAGTACAGTACACGTTAGCTAGCTAACGACAGTACAGTACAGGTTAGCTAGCTAACGACAGTACAGTACACGTTAGCTAGCTAACGACAGTACAGTACACGTTAGCTAGCTAACAACAGTACAGCACATGTTAGCTAGCTCAGTGGTTCCCAAACGGTGTGCCGTGGGATTTTGACAGCCATATATCATTATTGCAATATACAACTACACAAAAACAATATTTTTTTAATTTACTATATCAGTACTTTGTATGCACTCATTTCATAATACAGAGGGAAATTCTATACTAAAAACAATTATTTTAAAAATATAAAGGAGCGTGACACATCAAAGGCTGAAGAACAACATTAAGACAGAGAAACACTCTAGCGAGAAAATGGAGCGCTTTCTTGTGCGGAGCAAACGACCAGCCACCAGTCCAGAGACTGCCGAAAGCCCACCACCACCACCACCACCACAGGAAAACAAAAGAAGGAAACTGTCAGCAGGCAGTATAATGAAAGCTACCTGTCTCATGGTTTCACTTGGACCGCCGGGGATGCTAACCGCCCTCAGCCTGAGCGCGTCCTCTGTCGGGAGAAGTTAGCTAATGCTATGCACGGTGTGGGTGTGTGGTTGCTGCAATACAAGCACAATAATACAGAATGATTGGAAATGAAGTACAACTTAAACATAAGAATACACCTGAGCTACATATATCTAACCAAATAACAACTGAAATACAGCTCAAGATTAGTTTGGAATGTAAAGTCAGCATGAATCAATTAAACTTGAATGAGAATAAATCTATGCTTAGATGCAACAAAAGAGGGGCATGCACTGTGACTGATCAATTAACATACAGTATGCAATGTATAAACCAAAGAGATGAGCAATACAGCTACATACACGTTTCAGGCTATAGCTAGTTAGCGGCTAGCCCCACGTTACTCATTTGTGGCTAAATGTTCCCCATATTATACAAACCGATGGCAAAACTACTGCTAAGTCATCAAAGTAGACTCACGGATAAACACAAACATCAACATAGTGTAACACATAAGTAAATCAACATAACTCACGGCTTAATGGACGCACACACCACAGAGATCGTTCAGCCGATGTTTTGCGCTGAACCGACCTGCGTCTTTGTGGTGCATTCAAGGACCTTGGCAGGGTGGGAATTCACATGCGCAGCAATTATTAACAGAAAGAAACACACAGAGACAACCTTTTGTACATCTTCCACGTTGAGAGAAACTTGGCCTACTTCAAAAGAGCGCGGGATCTGAACCAGAGGCCGTTTGTTGGATTGTGTGAAAGTGTCTGAAAAGGCAATGGAGGCTAGTTACATGCTAGCGGAGCTCATTGCAAAGCAGAAGAAACCTCACACAATAGCGGAGACACTCACCCTCCCCGCTTGCAAAAAAATTGTAGGTGTCATGCTGGGTCCAGATGAGCTATCCAAAGTGCCGTCGTCTGATAACACAATGAAAAGAAGGATCGACGACATGTCAGGAGACATTGAGCAACATTTGACAGAGAAACCACAGGCGAGCGGCAGATTGTCCCTACAACTGGACGCATCTGCTGCCATAAGTGGGGCCGCAGCCCGACTTCTGGCAAACGTCAGATATGTTGATGGTGACTCTATCAAAGAGACTTTTTTTTTCTGGAAAGAAATGGAAAGCCATACAACGGGAGAAGAAATATTCAGGGTTACCGATAAGTATTTAGAAGAGAACAATCTGAGCTGGAATATGTGCGTCAGTCTTTGCGCAGATGGTGCGGCAGGCATGACGGGGAGAGTGAAAGGATTTATTGCTCAGGTGAAAGCACAAAATCCACATATTGTGACAAACCACTGCATTTTGCACCGAGAGGCATTAGTTGCAAAAGCCATGCCCCCGGAGTTGACCGAGGTGCTGAATCAGGCTGTGCAGAGGCGGGTGAATTACACTGAAATCTCGCCTCTTCTCCCAGCTGTGCGCCGAGATGGGAGCCGACCACCAAAGCCTGATCCTCCACACAGAGGTGCGCTGGCTGTCACGGGGGAAAGTCCTATCCCGTCTTTATGAACTTCGGGAAGAGCTTTTTGAATGTTCACCTGAACACGCTGTCCCACATAAGGACAAGCTCGCGGATGAGAGGCGGTGCGCCAGGCTGGCTCACCTTGCGGACATATTTGGACGTCTGAACGAGTTGAACGCCAAGCTTCAGGGCAGGAATGAAAATATTTTATCATCCACAGACAAGATTCTGTGAGGGGTTTATGGGCAAAATGATTCTTTGGGACAGGGCTCCATGGAGATGTTCCCGCTGGCATCAGCTGCGCCACAGGCAGCTATGGAGCGCGCTGTATGTGCCGAACACCTTAAGACCTTAAAAGACAGGTTTGAGCGCTATTTTCCACGTGTGGCTGACATCGAGGACTATGACTGGATCCGAGACCCATTCAACCAGGAATCCTCAACAGAAAAGCTCACTATGAAAGAGAGAGAGAGGAGTGCGCAGAGCTCCGTGTGGACCCCACACTGAAACTCAAATGTAGTGAGCTCCCTCTGGATCAGTTTTGGTTGGCTTCTGCATCGGAGCTTGTCCAACCACGCCATTGAGCAACTGCTTCTTTTCCCCACTACCTGCCTGTGTGAGTTGGCGTTCTCCTCTCTAGTTCACATGAAGAACAACAGGAGGTCGCGGCTCTCGGTTGAACAGGACTTGCGAGTGGCCCTGTCCTCAGTGCCACCGAGGATTAAAGAAACCTGCGCGCCCCGACAGGCACATGTATCTCACTAATTGGAAGTAGGCAAAAATATTTACAATAGCACGTTTCAATGCTGATTACTGAAATGTTACTTTTATCATTTATAGTTCATGGGCAGTGCAGCTTCATTGCATTGGCAGTTCTCTGTGCTGAATTTATGCGTTCTGAGTTTCCTTTGCATAATATTTGATTTTGTAACCTGTCTGGTTTATATGAGTGTGTTGTTGCTTTGATGAAGCCTAATTTGATCAAGTTTCAATTTTTAAAAAATAAATATTTCGTAAATAAACATTTCACGAGTAATATAATTGTCTTTGTCACATTTTTTTGGCATTAGAAAATAATTATGCACATTTACAGATATTTGCACACGCACGTGCACACGCACATGCACACACACGTGCACACATATGCACGTGCACAAACACAAATGCACTAGCACGTGCACAAAAACACGTGCACGTTCAAACACACATGCACACGTACGTGCACACAAACATGAACTAGCACGTGCACACACATGCACACGCACGTGCACACACACATGCACACGCACGCGCGCACACACGTGCACACGCACGTGCACACACACACGTGCACACACACACACACACACACGTACACTAGCACGTGCACACACACGCGCACGTGCACACACACACATGCACACACACACACACGTGCACACGCACAGACGTGCACTAGCATGTGCACACACACATGCACACGCTCGTGCACTACCACGTGCACACACATGCACATGCACACGCACACAAACACACGTGCACTGGCACGTGCACACACACATGCACACGCACACACATGAACACGCACGTGCACTAGCACGTCCACACACATGCACACGCAATTGCACGCACGTGCACACACACGTGCACACGCACGTGCACAAACACACATGCACACGCACTTGCACGCACGTGCACACACACGTGCACACGCACGTGCACACAAACAAATGCACTAGCACGTACACACACACGCACGTGCACAAACACACGTGCACTAGCACGTACACACACATGCACACGCACGTGCACACACACATGCATTAGCACGTGCACACGAACGTGCTTACACACATGCATTAGCACTTGCACGCACGTGCACACACGTGCACACGCACGTGCACACACACATGCACACGCACACACATGAACACGCACGTGCACAAGCACGTCCACACACATGCACACGCACGTGCACACACATGCACACGCACGTGCACTAGCACGTGCACACACACACATGCACACGCACACACACATGCACACGCACAAGCACAGACGTGCACTAGCATGTGCACACACATATGCACACGCTCGTGCACTACCACGTGCACACACACACAAACATGCACACGCACACACATGAACACGCACGTGCACTAGCACGTACACACACATGCACACGCACGTGCACACACACATGCATTAGCACGTGCACACGAACGTGCTTACACACATGCATTAGCACTTGCACGCACGTGCACACACGTGCACACGCACGTGCACACACACATGCACACGCACACAGATGAACACGCACGTGCACTAGCACGTCCACACACATGCACACGCACGTGCACACACATGCACACGCACGTGCACTATTACGTGCACACACACACATGCACACGCACACACATGAACACGCACGTGCACTAGCACGTCCAAACACATGCACACGCACGTGCACACGCACGTGCACACGCACGTGCACACGCACGTGCACACACACATGCATTAGCACGTGCACACGCACGTGCACAAACACACATGCACTAGCACGTGCACACACACAAATGCACTAGCACGTACACACGAACGTGCACACACACATGCACACGCACACACACATGCACACGCACGCGCGCACACACGTGCACACACACACGTACACTAGCACGTGCACACACACGTGCACGTGCACACACACACATGCACACACATGCACACGTGCACACACACAAGCACAGACGTGCACTAGCATGTGCACATGCACACGCTCGTGCACTACCACGTGCACACACATGCACATGCACACACACACATGCACACGCACACAAACACACGTGCACTAGCACGTGCACACACACATGCACACGCACACAAATGAACAGGCACGTGCACTAGCACGTCCACACACATGCACACGCACGTGCACACACATGCACACGCATGTGCACACACATGCACACGCACGTGCGCACACAAACATGCACACGCACGTGCACACACACATGCACTAGCACGTGCACACGAACGTGCTTAGACACATGCACACACACTTGCACGCACGTGCACACGCACGTGCACACACACACATGAACACGCACGTGCACACACACGTGCACACACACGTACACTAGCATGTGCACACACACAAATGCACACACACACGTGCACACGCACAAGCACAGACGTGCACTAGCATGTGCACACACACATGCACACGCTCGTGCACTACCACGTGCACACACATGCACATGCACACACACACACATGCACACGCACACAAACACACGTGCACTAGCACGTGCACACACACATGCACGTGCACACACACAAATGCACACACACACACACATGCACACGCACAATACAGACGTGCACACGCTCGTGCACTACCACGTGCACACACATGCACATGCGCACACACACACACGCACACAAACACACGTGCACTAGCACGTGCACACACACATGCACACGCACACACATGAACACGCACGTGCACTAGCACGTCCACACACATGCACACGCACGTGCACACGAACGTGCTTACACACATGCACACGCACTTGCACGCACGTGCACACACACGTGCACACGCACGTGCACAAACACACATGCACTAGCACGTGCACACACACAAATGCACTAGCACGTACACACACACGCACATGCACAAACACACGTGCACTAGCACGTGCACACACAGACGCACGCACACAAACACACGTGCACTAGCACGTGCACACACATGCACACGCACACACATGAACACGCACGTGCACTAGCACGTCCACACAAATGCACACGCACGTGCACACACATGCACACGCACGTGCACTAGCACGTGCACACACACATGCACACGTGCACACACGTGCACACGCACGTGCACACACACACGTACACTAGCACGTGCACACACACGCGCACGTGCACACACACACATGCACACACACACGTGCACACGCACATGCACAGACGTGCACTAGCATGTGCAAAAACATGCACACGCACGTGCACTACCACGTGCACACACACATGCACACGCACACACACACGTGCACTAGCACGTGCACACACACAAATGCACTAGCACACACATACGCACTTGCACAAACACACGCGCACTGGCACGTGCACACACACACATGCACACGCACGTGCACACACATGTGCACACACGTGCACACACACGTGCACACACACAAATACACAAGCACGTGCACACACACGTATACTAGCACGTGCACATAGATGCACACGCATACACATACGCACGTGCACACACGTACACTAGCACGTGCACACACACACGCGCACGTGCACACACACACATGCACACACACACATGCACACGCACATGCACAGACGTGCACTAGCATGTGCACACACATGCACACGCACGTGCACTACCACGTGCACACACATGCACACGCACGTGCACTACCACGTGCACACACATGCACACACACACGTGCACTAGCACGTGCACACACACAAATGCACGAGCACACACATACGCACGTGCACAAACATGCACACGCACGTGCACACACACGTGCACTAGCACGTGCACACACACGTGCACAAGCACGTGCAAAAACACACATGCACTACCACGTGCACACACATGCACTAGCACGTTCACACATACACGAGGAGTCTATGCCTAAGGAAGGAGGAGTCTCTGTATCAAGGGGAGGAGTCTCTGTATTAGGGGGAGGAGTCTCTGTCTTAGGGGAGGAGTCTCTTTGTCAGGGGGAAGAGTCTTTGGGGAGGAGTCTCTTTCTTGGGGGAGGAGTTTTAGGGGGAGGAGTCTCTTCCTAGGGAGGGAGGAGTCTCTGTCTTGGGGGAGGAGTCTCTGTATTAGGGGGAGGAGTCTCTTTGTCAGGGGGAGGAGTCTCTGTATCAGGGGGGAGGAGTCTCTGTCTTAGGGGTGGAGTCTCTTTCTTGGGGGAGGAGTCTTAGGGGGAGGAGTCTCTTCCTAGGGAGTATGTATCAAGGGGTGGAGTCTCTGTCTTAGGGGGAGGAGTCTCTGTTTTAGGGGGAGGAGTCTCTGTCATGGGGTGGAGTCTCTCTATCAGGGGGAGGAGTCTCTGTATCAAGGGGAGGAGTCTCTGTTTTAGGGGGAGGAGTCTCTGTCTAGGGGAGGAGTCTCTGTTTTAGGGGGAGGAGTCTCTGTATCAAGGGGAGGAGTCTCTGTATCAGGGGGAGGAGTCTCTGTTTTAGGGGAGGAGTCTCTGTATCAGGGGGAGGAGTCTCTGTCTTAGGGGAGGAGTCTCTGTATCAGGGGGAGGAGTCTCTGTTTTAGGGGGAGGAGTCTCTGTTTTAGGGGGAGGAGTCTCTGTATCAAGGGGAGGAGTCTCTGTATCAGGGGGAGGAGTCTCTGTTTTAGGGGGAGGAGTCTCTGTATCAGGGGGAGGAGTCTCTGTATCAGGGGGAGGAGTCTCTGTATCAGGGGGTGGAGTCTCTGTCATGGGGTGGAGTCTCTCTATCAGGGGGAGGAGTCTCTGTCTTAGGGGAGGAGTCTATGTATCAAGGGGTGGAGTCTCTGTCTTAGGGGGAGGAGTCTCTGTATCAGGGGGAGGAGTCTATGTATCAGGGGGAGGAGTCTCTGTATCAGGGGGAGGAGTCTCTGTTTTAGGGGGAGGAGTCTATGTATCGGGGGAGGAGTCTCTGTTTTAGGGGGAGGAGTCTCTGTATCAAGGGGAGGAGTCTCTGTTTTAGGGGGAGGAGTCTCTGTCTAGGGGAGGAGTCTCTGTTTTAGGGGGAGGGGTCTCTGTACCAGGGGGAGGAGTCTCTGTTTTAGGGGGAGGAGTCTCTGTATCAAGGGGAGGAGTCTCTGTATCAGGGGGAGGAGTCTCTGTTTTAGGGGGAGGAGTCTATGTATCAGGAGGAGGAGTCTATGTATCAAGGGGTGGAGTCTCTGTCTTAGGGGGAGGAGTCTCTGTCTTAGGGGAGGAGTCTATGTATAAGGGGGAGGAGTCTCTGTCTTAGGGGGAGGAGTCTATGTATCAAGGGGTGGAGTCTCTGTCTTAGGGGAGGAGTCTCTGTTTTAGGGGGAGGGGTCTCTGTATCAGGGGGAGGAGTCTATGTATAAGGGGGAGGAGTCTCTGTATCAAGGGGTGGAGTCTCTGTCTTAGGGGGAGGAGTCTATGTATCAGGGGGAGGAGTCTCTGTTTTAGGAGGAGGAGTCTATGTATCAAGGGGTGGAGTCTCTGTCTTAGGGGAGGAGTCTCTGTTTTAGGGGGAGGAGTCTCTGTATCAAGGGGAGGAGTCTCTGTATCAGGGGGAGGAGTCTCTGTTTTAGGGGAGGAGTCTCTGTATCAGGGGGAGGAGTCTCTGTCTTAGGGGAGGAGTCTCTGTATCAGGGGGAGGAGTCTCTGTTTTAGGGGGAGGAGTCTCTGTTTTAGGGGGTGGAGTCTATGTATCAAGGGGTGGAGTCTCTGTCTTAGGGGGAGGAGTCTCTGTTTTAGGGGGAGGAGTCTCTGTCATGGGGTGGAGTCTCTCTATCAGGGGGAGGAGTCTCTGTCTTAGGGGAGGAGTCTATGTATCAAGGGGTGGAGTCTCTGTCTTAGGGGGAGGAGTCTCTGTATCAGGGGGAGGAGTCTATGTATAAGGGGGAGGAGTCTCTGTATCAGGGGGAGGAGTCTATGTATCAGGGGGAGGAGTCTCTGTCTTAGGGGGTGGAGTCTATGTATCAAGGGGTGGAGTCTCTGTCTTAGGGGGAGGAGTCTCTGTTTTAGGGGGAGGAGTCTTTGTCTTAGGGGAGGAGTCTCTGTTTTAGGGGGAGGAGTCTATGTATAAGGGGGAGGAGTCTCAGTATCAAGGGGTGGAGTCTCTGTATCAGGGGTGGAGTCTCTGTTTTAGGGGGAGGAGTCTTTGTCTTAGGGGGTGGAGTCTATGTATAAGGGGGAGGAGTCTCTGTATCACGGGGTGGAGTCTCTGTCTTAGGGGGAGGAGTCTCTGTTTTAGGGGGAGGGGTCTCTGTATCAGGGGAGGAGTCTCTGTTTTAGGAGGAGGGGTCTCTGTATCAGGGGGAGGAGTCTCTGTATCAGGGGGAGGAGTCTCTGTTTTAGGGGGAGGGGTCTCTGTATCAGGGGGAGGAGTCTCTGTATAAGGGGGTGGAGTCTCTGTATCAAGGGGAGGAGTCTCTGTTTTAGGGGAGGAGTCTCTGTCTTAGGGGGAGGAGTCTGTCTCAGGGGGAGGAGTCTGTCACATGTGTGTGCACGTGCACATGTACACATGCACATGCACGTACGTTTACGCACAAACACACACCACTACACATGCACACGCAAACATGCACAAACACACACATGCATACGCACGTGCACACACACAAACGCACACTTAGACACGTCTCTTCTGTAGTTCAAACTCCTTTGTCCTTCATATGTATACTTTCGAAGTAGGTTCCACGCATAAAGCCCTTTAAATGACCCTTTTGGAGAAAGAAACACAGGAATAGCCTTCTTTTGCGGAGTTAAGACGAAATACGGATTTTTGCTATAAAAGGAATTCCTTCAGTCAAAACAAGTTCAAACTCCTTTGTCCTTCATATGTATCCATTCGAAGTAGGTTCCACGCATAAAGCCCTTTAAATGACCTTTTTGGAGAAAGAAACACAGGAATAGCCTTCTTTTGCGGAGTTAAGACGAAATACGGATTTTTGCTATAAAAGGAATTCCTTCAGTCAAAACAAGTTCAAACTCCTTTGTCCTTCATATGTATCCATTCGAAGTAGGTTCCACGCATAAAGCCCTTTAAATGACCTTTTTGGAGAAAGAAACACAGGAATAGCCTTCTTTTGCGGAGTTAAGACGAAATACGGATTTTTGCTATAAAAGGAATTCCTTCAGTCAAAACAAGTTCAAACTCCTTTGTCCTTCATATGTATCCATTCGAAGTAGGTTCCACGCACAAACCCCTTTAAATGACCTTTCATTGAGAAAGAAACACAGGAAATCAAATGTAATGTAAAAAAATGACACATGAATGGAAATAATGTATGTCCATTTAAAATTTCAAATAATGTCATGTAAATCGAAATATAATGTAAATACATAAAAAGCTTGTTGCATATCTGCAACTGTGGGTGCTACAAGTTTAAACACTCACCTGGCAGGCCCCTAACCCTAACTCTAACTCTAACTCTAACCCTAACTCTAACTCTAACTCTAACCCTAACTCTAACTCTAACTCTAACTCTAACTCTAACCCTAACTCTAACTCTAACTCTAACTCTAACTCTAACTCTAACCCTAACTCTAACTCTAACTCTAACTCTAACTCTAACTCTAACTCTAACTCTAACCCTAACTCTAACTCTAACTCTAACCCTAACTCTAACTCTAACTCTAACTCTAACCCTAACTCTAACTCTAACTCTAACTCTAACCCTAACTCTAACTCTAACTCTAACTCTAACCCTAACTCTAACTCTAACTCTAACTCTAACCCTAACTCTAACCCTAACTCTAACTCTAACTCTAACTCTAACCCTAACTCTAACCCTAACTCTAACTCTAACTCTAACTCTAACTCTAACCCTAACTCTAACTCTAACTCTAACTCTAACCCTAACTCTAACCCTAACTCTAACTCTAACTCTAACTCTAACCCTAACTCTAACCCTAACTCTAACTCTAACTCTAACTCTAACTCTAACCCTAACTCTAACTCTAACTCTAACTCTAACCCTAACTCTAACTCTAACTCTAACTCTAACTCTAACCCTAACCCTAACCCTAACTCTAACCCTAACCCTAACGGGTCCCATATATATTTACATTATCAATTAATTAATAGCTTAAACCTAATTTTATAACGTTTTGTTTCATTATTGACATTGTTAAGCCCTTATGATGAGTAAAAATGCTGCATGACAATGCTTTATAAATCAAAGTTTTATTACAACCAGTTCAATGATCACAAAATAGCACCACTTCCACAAAAACAACTTCAGATCAATTCAACAGTTAGAAATACCAACAGCCACCACAACACGAAACAGTATCAAAGCAGCTTCATCACCAAAAAAAAGAGGGGGGCCACCATACAGTGATCCAATACGGCGCTATTAAATGAAAGTATGAAACTCTGAAGGATAAAAAACATGTCAACCACTCGAGAGGAAGAACTGACTGTATTAAGCCACTCAAAGAGCGTTGAGAAACACCAGCTGTTTGAGCTTGGAGGGAGAGGGAGAGAAAGGAGAGGGGGGGGGGGGAGAGAGAGGAGAGGAGGAAGAAGAGGAGAGGAGAGGAGAAAAAAAAGAGGGGGAGAGAGAGAAAGAGAAAGAGATTCAGAGCGGAATGTAGCGATTTGCCGAGACGAAGTGGAGGCACATTACGCTACATCCCGCGAAGGGACACGCCCCCGCGCGTGCGGCAGGGTCTTCGCCAGCCGCTCGCTCTATTTATGTCCCTCTGAGCTCGCGCCCCTCTGACTCACGGTTGCGCCAGCAGAGCGGGAAAAGGCTTCAAACTGCCTTTTCATTCACACACAACAGCTCTGCCCCGGCTGGCTGGGAAGTCCTCGCTGGGGCTGCTGCTGCTGCTGCCGCTCCTCCTGCTGCTGCTGCTGCTGCTGCTGCTGCCGCTGCCGCCGCTGCTTCACCTCCTTCGGCTTTTCCTCTGCCACACACAGGCATGATGGGAAATGTAGTCTCTTCTTCTCTTCTTTACAATTGAATTGAGTAAGGTAAGATTGTCCCCCCATCTGTACAAGTCATTTGCATTTTAAAATAATGAACTAACATTCAGTCAGGTATTTATACAACAACCAAGTCACACTGTGAGAGAATTTAAACTGAGTTTGTCCATTGTCTTGCAGCTCTTGATTTGAGAATTGTGATGATTGGAAAAACTGCTGTGGGCAAAAGTGCAGTTGGAAACACCATTCTTGGAGAAACAAAATTCAGATCTAGTCCCGCTGCAAGTTCAGTGACAGAAGCCTGTGAAAAAGGAGTCGCTCTCTGGGGTAACAGAGTAGTTAGTGTGGTTGACACGCCAGGGATCCTGGACACTTCCAAAACGGAAGATTTCATAAAAAGAGAAATAGTGAAATGTGTCAAAGTCTCTTGTCCTGGTCCACATGTCTTCCTGCTGGTGATCCAAATTGGCCGATTCACCAAAGAAGAGAAGAACTCTGTGGAAGCACTACAGGAGCTGTTTGCTCCAAAAGCCAACCAGTTCATGATTGTGCTGTTTACCCGTGCTGGTGATCTTGGAACCATGACCATACAGGAATATGTACGTGAAGGTGACCCGGGGCTTCAACGAGTTATCCAACGTTGTGGCGGAAGGTTCCTAGTCTTTGACAACATGAGCAAGGACAGAAAACAGGTAACGCAACTTCTGGAGATGGTCGACAACGTGGTGGCAGCAAACGGGGGGACACATTACACAGATGCAATGTATAAAGAGGTAGAGTTAGCTCAGAGAATGGGGCGAGGTGACATGGATGAAGAATTCATGATGGCTCTGATCCAACGCATCTTACTTTTTCATTTGATTCTTGCAAGAGAATAAATGACCATGGTGGATTGTCTAGACTCATAATCAAGACCTAGAAAGATTTTGTTTGCTACCTTTGTAAGCAAACAGAGGAGGTTCGGCAAAGTTAGAACACACTGTGTAGACAGAGGGGGAGTACAGCATTGCTTTAAATCATTTATTAGTCAAAATTGAGGAAACCTTAAGCTGTTGATTGTTATGGGGGAAATATGTGGTTTCTATTATACTGAGAGTGTGATATGCTGATAATAAAACATAGTTTAGTTCTGGTAGATATAATGTTAATTTGATAAGAAGCCAATAATCATGGCGGTTTCTGGTATTTTATAATCGTGGTATTCAATATGTTAGGATTTAGCTTTGTGGTGTAGAAAATGACTTATTGATAGAATGTATTCCTTACAAAGTAATACATGATGATGGTGATAGAAAAGTATTTACTATTAATGTTTCTTGTTATTAAATTGAACTGACAAAGTCACAAAAGCAATTAGATTTGATCTAACTGTCTTTCTTTTCCCATATGTTGTAATTTTATCATCCATTCAGCAATAAGAGTAACTGTAAAACTACACGTGTATAATATGTAGATGCAAGTGATGTCAAAGCTAGCAGCTTTTTTAATACGTTGGCTCTGAGCAATTTAAACAATGATCCTTTTTTAAAAAAGTTAGCGAATGCTGTGGCAGACGTCACAAACTTTCACCGGGAAGGAAGCGACCAGAAGTGTCTCCTCCATAGTGATTTATCCACCTCACATTACTGAGCTTCATCCAACCTTCTTAAAGGAGAAGATTTGTGCTTAGCATTGCATTTGAAAATCCTTCAATTTAAAAGACCTTTTAAAGATCAATAAGATAAAATAAGTTTTTTTAAATATTGCATGATAAACTACAGAGAGTATTTTATGAACGCACTTGCATGCACATATACACAGCACAGTGGGATTACACTGATTTGGTTGTTTCTGCTGAGAAACATGTTTATTTTGTTGTACTCATGATTCTGTGATTATTAAAGTCATGTCTGATTTACCTGCTTGTTCTTTACCTTTAAACTAAATAAATGTGAGTGAATATTCAGCTCTCCTACTTCATTTTCTTTATTTGCAATAAGACACATCATTGCACTTGTTCATCAGAGAAACCAGTTGAACATCATGAATCAATTAACTGTTTTGTTTAGAGAACTTTGACATAAACACAGTTATGCTTTGCTTTATGGGTATTTATTTATAATATATTTTGAATTAAATCTTAAGAGCATTATTTAAAAAAGATCTCTCATAAATTTAATTGTTTTATGTATTATTGTCTTTCACAATATCATCTACACACTCAAAAAAAAGATCTGGTTGCCAGTCCAGGGTCACACTCACACTCACTCCCAGGAAGCCAGAGAACCCACGCTTACACGGGGAGAACATGCAAACTCCACACAGAAAGGTCCAAGCTGGGAATCAAACCTTTCTGTGGCTTTTGTTTGTTCTGTTTGGAAACCCTTATTATTGAAATATCAAAGCCACTGCTGCCATCTACTGGCTAACAAAACATTGACATGAAAAAGGATTAGCAGGTGATTTTGTTATTTAGAAAAGCATCTCCATTATTAATCTGATTATTATTAAATAATAATAATAATCGTAATAACACAAGCAAACTATCATAAAACAAATACAAACAATCTTAACCTAAAAGTGCCAAAGGTATGACTTCATCTTGAGGTACAATTGAACTAATAAGATTTTTGTGTCGCAAACGGTTTATTGTTTTGATATTTACAATTTACTATCGGCAAACAACTATTTCATAAACATTCTTTATCAACAATAATGTAATATTTTGTAATATATGACACATATTATATGTAATATAATGCAAAGTTGCCGCTGCACATTTGAAAGTGATCAGTATAAACAACAAACTCTCTCATCTGTCCATCTGCCCACACACTTGATCAAATTCAGGGTTACTATGGTGCTGGTGCATGTTGCAGCTAACACTGGCCGATCTAAATGAATTCAAACTTCATTTCTAATAGTCCTAATATATCAGTCCTTATATTTGTAACAGCTCCCACAGTGAAGTTTAAACATTAGCTAAAGAGAGCAATCACCTACAGACTGAAAGTTCACAGAAAAAGACTCAGTGAGTTGGATTCTTAGTCGTTTTTAATAGCATTTATTTAATTATGACACTTGACATCATGAAACATGTTGCCCAGATAAGTAGAAATTCTGTGCTTTGTCTTATAAAACAATAAGCTCTCCACATCAAACAATGATTTACTGACCAAATTATCTTTATGATCCAGGAATAAATGCCCAGGCAACGTTTGACCTCATGGAAAATCCTGGAAAAGTTACTTTATGTTAATGGTGGACAGTACAGGAAGTCACTCTTACCTAAACTATCCTTGGTGTCGTATTCAAGGACACACAGTAGTGATGTCCATGCAAAGCTTCTTGACATTGAGAGAAAAAAACAACAACAACCAGTTTTCAAGCATTGGTAACAATAACCACACCAACTCCTTGTTATAGGCTTTGTGGTGCAACTTGTTGCGTCTCTCCCTGGAAACTACAGACAATTTTAAGAGCGAGCCAAAGAGGTTTTTACATGTTGAAAAGATTCACCATTGTGAGGAGAAAAATCAGGGAAAACAGACAGACTAGTACTGACTAATCCACCTCGAAGGATGTGTTACTCACCACTTCCTGTTGGGTCAAATATACATCATTAAACATAAATGCAGATCAATTTGGCTTTATTACTGTCCTATATTACCAGTCCTTAAAGTCATCCACCACATTTTGAGCAGGAACATGATTTATTTCAGGCAGTTCATCTCTGTTTTTTTTTTTTAGAAGAGCAGCAACCTTTTAAGGCCAGAAACTGATTTTGCAGGAGAATTCCAGCGCTGGTTCGTCCCTGTGAAATGTAGATTCATCCGCTGGGATCTTTACAAGGAAATATTCCCCAGAGAGTTTCTGAAATACCTACAGATGATCAGAGGCACTGTCGGGGTTCCGAAACCCCTCATGAAGATGTTGAGAGCCATTTATACTTTGTGAGTTTGCGTTCCAGTGTTAGCGTGACGAGTCTGAAATACAGCCGCTCCTCTGGGTTTCCTCCAAAATCCAAAGAATGCCCATTCTGAAATCAGTCATTTTAAGGCAAAGCTGTGATCCTTTTACGAAAAAAATAAAATAAAATCCTAATGAGACTTTTCTGTTTCTCAGAAACTTGCAGTTCCTCATAAGTGTGTTTTGTTAGTGCCTTGTTAGTTAAGGTGTTTCAGGTTGTTGTGCCTGATAGTGCTCAGTGTGATCGAGTGCCAGTGAGAAGGAATGAGCGTCCATCGGTGCTGCAGACGGCCGAACATGTGCTCTCGTGCAGGTTACTGTCCTGCTGCTGCATCTGAAACACGGCGAACATGTTTAGCATTAGAGGATGAGACACAGAGGCCATAAAGTTCAACAGGAAAATGAATGAAATAAGACCTTTTAACAACCCCATTCCAAAAAGATTGGGATGCTGCGTAAAATGTCAATAAAAATAAATAAAACAAGCTTTTTTTGACATTTGAAGAGGTTTTTAAGCTAATTTCAAGATCACTTTTTATCCCAAAAGTCCCAAATATCACATCTTATTTCAAGAAATCTTTACAAGCCGATTTTCACTAGTTCCATTTGCAGATTTTTTTGCTTATTTCAAGCAAAAACGTCTTGTATTTGTTGGTTTTTTTACTTATTTTTGGAGGGGCATTTTTTCCAGTGCAGTTTAAACAAACTATAATTCAACAGTCATATGATAAAAGCCTTTCTGTTATTTGTTTTCTCTGTTTTCAACGGTTGGGCTTGTAAACAGTTTATCAGGAGCTAGCGGAAGTGAACCTCTGGCTCCATCTAGTGTCTGTTTTTATCAGCGCATGTGATGTTTAGTTTTGATGACCAACCTTTGACCAGGTTCAGCTCCGTCACCTCTTCTGGGTCGTTTCTGGGCTTCGAGGTTCTTCCTGCAGATGGAGAGAGATTGAGATTGTGATTGAACCTTTTCATTAAATGCCAGCCTTAAGTAGAAATCAGCCAGAAAACAAGGGGGACCAGAAACAAACAGTGTGACTTATACATGTATGTTGCAACTGTGCAATTGAAAATCTTTTCTCTCAACATCTTTTACCTCTCAGCTTTAGGTAGGTCAGCATTCCTGCCAGAGGTAGAACCAGCAGTGCAGCCACCAGACCGATGACCCACCAATAAGAGCTTTCCTCTGATGCTCTTTGCTGATCTGCAAAAGGTAACAAACACACACACACACAGACTTCTAAGAAAAAATGCACTCTCCATCCAAAGGTATATTTCTGTTGTAGCATAAACATCCCCAGAAGCAGGGCTAAATCTCACCAGACTTTCAACTATTCTACTCGGCAGCTCAGTCCAGAACGATTTGGATTATTAAGAAAAAACCCATGGAAAGAGCTGAGCATTGAAGCTTTTATTATATACTCCTGTCATAATCTAAAGAAAAATGTTAAACTCTAAAATATTACATGAAATCAGTGTAAAGTCTCTCAGTCTACAAATGTCCATTTGAATTGTTTGCTGCCTGCAGTACTGAGAGTTGGTGTTCCTAAAGACTGCTTCAGCAGAGGTTTATAATAACCGTAATCACTTCAAATCCTTCAAACAGACGAGATCCACTTCTGGGTTTCCCTTTGTACTTTCTTAAATACGTATCTGTAATTTAGAGATTCTATAGCAGTCCAACAAGAGTTCAATCATGCAGAGAATTTTCTGATTGTTATTGTGATGCAAGAAAAGCGTAATCCCAAAGGTTTTCTGTCCTTTGAATCTGCTGAGAATCTCAAAGAAAATGAAGCTCCTCATACACTGGAAAAAATGCCCCTCCAAAAATAAGTTAAAAAACAGCAAATAAAAGACGTTTTTGCTTGAAATAAGCAAAATAAATCTGCCAATGGAACTAGTGAAAATCGGCTTGTGAAGATTTCTTGAAATAAGATGTGAAATTTAAGACTTTTGAGATAAAAGTGATCTTGAAATGAGCTTAAAAACCTCTTCAAATGTAAAAAAAAAAAGCTTGTTTCATATGAAATGTGACTCAAAACTATTTGTTTTCAAGACTTTTTCATTTAACAAGATATTCCAGATGTATTGTCTTCAAACCAGTCCCTATATCTGGCTGAAATAGCACTTGTTAGGCAGTTGTGTCTTATATTAAGTGTAATGAGATATTTTGACTAGAAATGAGACAAATATTAAGACTTTGATTTTTTTCCAGTGTGCAACAACTGAAGAGGGACGGAGTCTGAATCTGGGCGCTGTGAAAGTTCTCAAATGTTCTACTGATAGCTGGGGTTAAAATTTGTTCAGATCAGTCTCAAACACAGGGTTTTCCTGACCTCTCAAAGTGTTTATGGGATCAGCAGCAGCCACTCAGATCATAGTTTCACATGTGCGGCTGACAAAAGGGGACTCTGGACACCACAGCAGTAAAAACAGAGCGAATCCTTCAACATGTTTGCGTTGTTGGGTTCATGACCTCACCTTCAGGACCGTGGATGGTCACTTCACTGCGTTCGGTGTGTGAGCTGTACGGCACGGAGAACTCGCAGGTGTAGCTGCCCGTGTGCTCCAAGTGTTTGGGGTCCATCAGTCGTAGGGCGCCGTCTCCAAACGGGACCCTGAAGTTGTCCAGCTCCATGTGGTTGTCCCATGGCGGCGTGGAGATGCTGCGCCCCGACCGGCTGTCGTAGGGGATGATGCGGGAAAACTCCTCGCCGTTGGAGAAGGTCCACTGGAGGGAGGGATTGTTCAGGTAAGTAGGAGCACTGCAGGGGATGGTCAGATCTTTCCCTTGAGTTCCTCTTATTTCTGCCAGGGAGCAAAGGTAGCAGCATATTCAGCACATATGAATGAGGAGTTCTTTTACTGGACTGCATTAGCAATAAAACTACACTATTACATTTTTATAACAAATCTGCGTGGATCTATTTAATAAAGCTGCCTAAGAAACAAAACCAGGGACGAAAAGTCTGAATATTTTTTGCAGTGATGCAGGTTCATCAAACCCTTCAGAAAATTGGAAAAAGTGAATGCAAATTCTTTCTTATTTTCATTCATTTTCATTTCTGAGACAGAAACAAATAACCCTCCCGTTGTCTCGCGGGTCAAAAGTGAGCCACTACCATGTTTAGCTGTAGAAAAAATACCTTCAACTATCTTTTTCCACCTTGAAATTTGATGACTTTTCCTAAAGAGACCCCGTCATTAGAAAAAGTCATACTTTATTTTTGTTGATGTTTCCATGTGGGCTGTACACCACTAGGGGACAAAGAATGGGCCTCATGCAAGAAGCGTTCGTACGCACAGATTTGTTCTTAAATCGTCCGTACCAGTGATTTAAGAGAATTTGTGCATTCACCAATCTTTTCGTATTTGACGTTTTCTTTCAGGTACGATGATGGGCCAGTTGATGAGTCTGTCAGGGATGGGGTTCTCATTAAACTCCCAACAGCTGAAAATGAATAAGGAAAGAAAGAGGAGAGAAAATGTTTATTTTACATGTATTTTACATTTATTCTACATATTTTACATGGCCAGCTGCCAAACATGACCAATTAATGAGGTTAGATAAATATGATTCATTCTGGTACAACAAACATTTTTACATTAGTATGACGTTAAGAATTAAGACAGAAAAAAAAAAATCTTTCAAACAAATGGACGATAATTAGGAAAGCCTGTTTTAGGAAAGATTCTCGTATTTGTTAGTGTTACTGGATATGATTTACCATTCTCAAAATGAAAAACTGCAAGATGATGCATGTCAAAACCTTCATTCCACGTGCACTAGCACGTGCGCGCACACACACACACACACACACACACACACACACACACACACACACACACGTAGCTAGCTAACAACAGTGACGCTTAGCTAGCTAACGACAGTACAGTACAGGTTAGCTAGCAAACGACAGTACAGTACAGGTTAGCTAGCTAACGACAGTACAGTACAGGTTAGCTAGCAAACGACAGTACAGTACAGGTTAGCTAGCAAACGACAGTACAGTACAGGTTAGCTAGCTAACGACAGTACAGTACAGGTTAGCTAGCTAACGACAGTACAGTACAGGTTAGCTAGCTAACGACAGTACAGTACAGGTTAGCTAGCAAACGACAGTACAGTACAGGTTAGCTAGCAAACGACAGTACAGTACAGGTTAGCTAGCTAACGACAGTACAGTACACGTTAGCTAGCTAACGACAGTACAGTACAGGTTAGCTAGCTAACGACAGTACAGTACACGTTAGCTAGCTAACAACAGTACAGCACATGTTAGCTAGCTCAGTGGTTCCCAAACGGTGTGCCGTGGGATTTTGACAGCCATATATCATTATTGCAATATACAACTACACAAAAACAATATTTTTTTAATTTACTATATCAGTACTTTGTATGCACTCATTTCATAATACAGAGGGAAATTCTATACTAAAAACAATTATTTTAAAAATATAAAGGAGCGTGACACATCAAAGGCTGAAGAACAACATTAAGACAGAGAAACACTCTAGCGAGAAAATGGAGCGCTTTCTTGTGCGGAGCAAACGACCAGCCACCAGTCCAGAGACTGCCAAAAGCACACCACCACCACCACCACCACAGGAAAACAAAAGAAGGAAACTGTCAGCAGGCAGTATAATGAAAGCTACCTGTCTCATGGTTTCACTTGGACCGCCGGGGATGCTAACCGCCCTCAGCCTGAGCGCGTCCTCTGTCGGGAGAAGTTAGCTAATGCTATGCACGGTGTGGGTGTGTGGTTGCTGCAATACAAGCACAATAATACAGAATGATTGGAAATGAAGTACAACTTAAACATAAGAATACACCTGAGCTACATATATCTAACCAAATAACAACTGAAATACAGCTCAAGATTAGTTTGGAATGTAAAGTCAGCATGAATCAATTAAACTTGAATGAGAATAAATCAATGCTTAGATGCAACAAAAGAGGGGCATGCACTGTGACTGATCAATTAACATACAGTATGCAATGTATAAACCAAAGAGATGAGCAATACAGCTACATACACGTTTCAGGCTATAGCTAGTTAGCGGCTAGCCCCACGTTACTCATTTGTGGCTAAATGTTCCCCATATTATACAAACCGATGGCAAAACTACTGCTAAGTCATCAAAGTAGACTCACGGATAAACACAAACATCAACATAGTGTAACACATAAGTAAATCAACATAACTCACGGCTTAATGGACGCACACACCACAGAGATCGGTTCAGCCGATGTTTTGCGCTGAACCGATCTGCGTCTTTGTGGTGCATTCAAGGACCTTGGCAGGGTGGGAATTCACATGCGCAGCAATTATTAACAGAAAGAAACACACAGAGACAACCTTTTGTACATCTTCCACGTTGAGAGAAACTTGGCCTTCTTCAAAAGAGCGCGGGATCTGAACCAGAGGCCGTTTGTTGGATTGTGTGAAAGTGTCTGAAAAGGCAATGGAGGCTAGTTACATGCTAGCGGAGCTCATTGCAAAGCAGAAGAAACCTCACACAATAGCGGAGACACTCACCCTCCCCGCTTGCAAAAAAATTGTAGGTGTCATGCTGGGTCCAGATGAGCTATCCAAAGTGCCGTCGTCTGATAACACAATGAAAAGAAGGATCGACGACATGTCAGGAGACATTGAGCAACATTTGACAGAGAAACCACAGGCGAGCGGCAGATTGTCCCTACAACTGCACGCATCTGCTGCCATAAGTGGGGCCGCAGCCCGACTTCTGGCAAACGTCAGATATGTTGATGGTGACTCTATCAAAGAGACTTTTTTTTTCTGGAAAGAAATGGAAAGCCATACAACGGGAGAAGAAATATTCAGGGTTACCAATAAGTATTTAGAAGAGAACAATCTGAGCTGGAATATGTGCGTCAGTCTTTGCGCAGATGGTGCGGCAGGCATGACGGGGAGAGTGAAAGGATTTATTGCTCAGGTGAAAGCACAAAATCCACATATTGTGACAAACCACTGCATTTTGCACCGAGAGGCATTAGTTGCAAAAGCCATGCCCCCGGAGTTGACCGAGGTGCTGAATCAGGCTGTGCAGAGGCGGGTGAATTACACTGAAATCTCGCCTCTTCTCCCAGCTGTGCGCCGAGATGGGAGCCGGCCCCCAAAGCCTGATCCTCCACACAGAGGTGCGCTGGCTGTCACGAGGGAAACTCCTATCCCGTCTTTATGAACTTCGGGAAGAGCATTTTGAATGTTCACCTGAACACGCTGTCCCACATAAGGACAAGCTCGCGGATGAGAGGCGGTGCGCCAGGCTGGCTCACCTTGCGGACATATTTGGACATCTGAACGAGTTGAACGTCAAGCTTCAGGGCAGGAATGAAAATATTTTATCATCCACAGACAAGATTCTGTGGGGGGGTTTATGGGCAAAATGATTCTTTGGGACAGGGCTCCATGGAGATGTTCCCGCTGGCATCAGCTGCGCCACAGGCAGCTATGGAGCGCGCTGTATGTGCCGAACACCTTAAGACCTTAAAAGACAGGTTTGAGCGCTATTTTCCACGTGTGGCTGACATCGAGGACCATGATTGGATCCGAGACCCATTCAACCAGGAATCCTCAACAGAAAAGCTCACTATGAAAGAGAGAGAGAGGAGTGCGCAGAGCTCCGTGTGGACCGCACACTGAAACTCAAATGTAGTGAGCTCCCTCTGGATCAGTTTTGGTTGGCTTCTGCATCGGAGCTTGTCCAACCACGCCATTGAGCAACTGCTTCTTTTCCCCACTACCTGCCTGTGTGAGTTGGCGTTCTCCTCTCCAGTTCACATGAAGAACAACAGGAGGTCGCGGCTCTCGGTTGAACAGGACTTGCGAGTGGCCCTGTCCTCAGTGCCACCGAGGATTAAAGAAACCTGCGCGCCCCGACAGGCACATGTATCTCACTAATTGGAAGTAGGCAAAAATATTTACAATAGCACGTTTCAATGCTGATTACTGAAATGTTACTTTTATCATTTATAGTTCATGGGCAGTGCAGCTTCATTGCATTGGCAGTTCTCTGTGCTGAATTTATGCGTTCTGAGTTTCCTTTGCATAATATTTGATTTTGTAACCTGTCTGGTTTATATGAGTGTGTTGTTGCTTTGATGAAGCCTAATTTGATCAAGTTTCAATTTTTAAAAAATAAATATTTCGTAAATAAACATTTCACGAGTAATATAATTGTCTTTGTCACATTTTTTTGGCATTAGAAAATAATTATGCACATTTACAGATATTTGCACACACACGTGCACACGCACATGCACACACACGTGCACACATATGCACGTGCACAAACACAAATGCACTAGCACGTGCACAAAAACACGTGCACGTTCATACACACATGCACACGTACGTGCACACAAACATGAACTAGCACGTGCACACACATGCACACGCACGTGCACACACACATGCACACGCACGCGCGCACACACGTGCACACGCACGCGCGCACACACGTGCACACACGTGCACACACACACGTGCACACACACACGTACACTAGCACGTGCACACACACGCGCACGTGCACACACACACATGCACACACACACACACGTGCACACGCACATGCACAGACGTGCACTAGCATGTGCACACACACATGCACACGCTCGTGCACTACCACGTGCACACACATGCACATGCACATGCACACGCACACAAACACACGTGCACTAGCACGTGCACACACACATGCACACGCACACACATGAACACGCACGTGCACTAGCACGTCCACACACATGCACACGCACGTGCACACACATGCACACGCACGTGCACACACACATGCACTAGCACGTGCACACGAACGTGCTTACACACATGCACACGCAATTGCACGCACGTGCACACACACGTGCACACGCACGTGCACAAACACACATGCACACGCACTTGCAAGCACGTGCACACACACGTGCACACGCACGTGCACACAAACAAATGCACTAGCACGTACACACACACACACGTAGACAAACACACGTGCACTAGCACGTGCACACACAGACGCACGCACACAAACACACGTGCACTAGCACGTGCACACACATGCACACGCACACATATGAACACGCACGTGCACTAGCACGTCCACACACTTGCACACGCACGTGCACACACATGCACACGCACGCGCACACACATGCACACGCATGTGCACACACACATGCACACGCGCGCGCGCACACGTTCACACACACACGTACACTAGCACGTGCACACGCACGTGCACACACACACATGCACACGCACAAGCACAGACGTGCACTAGCATGTGCACACACACATGCACACGCACGTGCACACGCACGTGCACACACATGCACACGCACGTGCACACACACATGCACTAGCACGTGCACACGAACGTGCTTACACACATGCACACACACTTGCACGCACGTGCACACACACGTGCACACGCACGTGCACACACACATGCACTAGCACGTGCACACGAACGTGCTTACACACATGCACACACACTTGCACGCACGTGCACACACACGTGCACAAGCACGTGCACAAACACACATGCACTAGCACGTGCACACACAAATGCACTAGCACGTACAAACGAACGTGCTTACACACGTGCACACGCACATGCACAGACGTGCACTAGCATGTGCACACACACATGCACACGCTCGTGCACTACCACGTGCACACACATGCACATGCACATGCACACGCACACGCACACAAACACACGTGCACTAGCACGTGCACACACACATGCACACGCACACACATGAACACGCACGTGCACTAGCACGTCCACACACATGCACTAGCACGTGCACACGAACGTGCTTACACACATGCACACGCAATTGCACGCACGTGCACACACACGTGCACACGCACGTGCACACGCACGTGCACAAACACACATGCACACGCACTTGCACGCACGTGCACACACACGTGCACACAAACAAATGCACTAGCACGTACACACACACGCACGTGCACAAACACACGTGCACTAGCACGTGCACACACAGACGCACGCACACAAACACACGTGCACTAGCACGTGCACACACATGCACACGCAAACATATGAACACGCACGTGCACTAGCACGTCCACACACATGCACACGCACGTGCACACACATGCACACGCACGCGCACACACATGCACACGCATGTGCACACACACATGCACACGCACGCGCGCGCACACGTGCACACACACGTACACTAGCACGTGCACACGCACGTGCACACACACACATGCACACGCACAAGCACAGACGTGCACTAGCATGTGCACACACACATGCACACGCTCGTGCACTACCACGTGCACACACATGCACATGCACACACACACACATGCACACGCACACAAACACACGTGCACTAGCACGTGCACACACACATGCACACGTACGTGCACACGCACGTGCACACACATGCACACGCACGTGCACACACACATGCACTAGCACGTGCACACGAACGTGCTTACACACATGCACACACACTTGCACGCACGTGCACACACACGTGCACACGCACGTGCACAAACACACATGCACTAGCACGTGCACACACACAAATGCACTAGCACGTACACACGAACGTGCTTACACACATGCACACGCACTTGCACACAAACGTGCTCAGACACATGCACACGCACGTGCACACACACATGCACACGCACAAACACACATGCACACACACATACGCACGTGCACAAACACAATTGCACTAGCACGTGCACACACACGTGCACTAGCACGTGCACACGAACGTGCTTACACACATGCACACGCACTTGCACGCACGTGCACACACACGTGCACACGCACGTGCACAAACACACATGCACTAGCACGTGCACACACACAAATGCACTAGCACGTACACACGAACGTGCTTACACACATGCACACGCACTTGCACACACACAAACGTGCTCAGACACATGCACACGCACGTGCACGCACACATGCACACGCACAAACACACATGCACACACACATACGCACGTGCACAAACACAATTGCACTAGCACGTGCACACACACGTGCACTAGCACGTGCACACAAATGCACACGCACAAACACGTGCACAAAAACACGTGCACGTTTAAACACACACGCACGTGCACACAAACATGAACTAGCACGTGCACACAAACGTGCTTACACACATGCACACGCACTTGCACGCACGTGCACACACACGTGCACACACACATGCACACGCACGCGCACACACACATGCACGCGCGCAAACACGTGCACACACACACGTAAACTAGCACGTGCACACACAAGAGCACGTGCACACACACGTGCACAAGCACAAGCACAGACGTGCACTAGCACGTGCACACACACATGCACACGCTCGTGCACTACCACGTGCACACACATGCACATGCACACAAACACATGCACACGCACACAAACACACGTGCACTAGCACGTGCACACACACATGCACACGCAAACACATGAACACGCACGTGCACTAGCACGTGCACACACATGCACACGCACGTGCACACACACACGTACACTAGCACGTGCACACACACGCGCACGTGCACACACACACATGCACACGCACAAGCACAGACGTGCACTAGCATGTGCACAAACACATGCACATGCTCGTGCACTACCACGTGCACACACATGCACATGCACACACACACATGCACACGCACACAAACACACGTGCACTAGCACGTGCACACACACATGCACACGCACACACATGAACACGCACGTGCACTAGCACGTCCACACACATGCACACGCACTTGCACGCAAGTGCACACACACGTGCACACGCACGTGCACAAACACACATGCACTAGCACGTGCACACACACAAATGCACTAGCACGTACACACACACGCACGTGCACAAACACACGTGCACTAGCACGTGCACACACAGACGCACGCACACAAACACACGTGCACTAGCACGTGCACACACACATGCACACGCACACACATGAACACCCACGTGCACTAGCACGTCCACACACATGCACACACACACACGCGCACGTGCACACACACACATGCACACACACACACACATGCACACGCACAAGCACAGACGTGCACTAGCATGTGCACACACATATGCACACGCTCGTGCACTACCACGTCTACACACACACACACACACACATGAACACGCACGTGCACTAGCACGTACACACACATGCACACGCACGTGCACACACACATGCATTAGCACGTGCACACGAACGTGCTTACACACATGCATTAGCACTTGCACGCACGTGCACACACGTGCACACGCACGTGCACACACACATGCACACGCACACACATGAACACGCACGTGCACTAGCACGTCCACACACATGCACACGCACGTGCACACACATGCACACGCACGTGCACTAGCACGTGCACACACACACATGCACACGCACACACACATGCACACGCACAAGCACAGACGTGCACTAGCATGTGCACACACATATGCACACGCTCGTGCACTACCACGTGCACACACACACAAACATGCACACGCACACACATGAACACGCACGTGCACTAGCACGTACACACACATGCACACGCACGTGCACACACACATGCATTAGCACGTGCACACGAACGTGCTTACACACATGCATTAGCACTTGCACGCACGTGCACACACGTGCACACGCACGTGCACACACACATGCACACGCACACACATGAACACGCACGTGCACTAGCACGTCCACACACATGCACACGCACGTGCACACACACGTACACTAGCATGTGCACACACACAAATGCACACACACACGTGCACACGCACAAGCACAGACGTGCACTAGCATGTGCACACACACATGCACACGCTCGTGCACTACCACGTGCACACACATGCACATGCACACACACACACATGCACACGCACACAAACACACGTGCACTAGCACGTGCACACACAAATGCACAAGCACGTGCACACACACGTACACTAGCACGTGCACACACACGCGCACGTGCACACACACACATGCACTAGCACGTGCACACACACAAATGCACTAGCACACACATACGCACGTGCACAAACACACGTGCACTGGCACGTGCACACACACACATGCACACGCACGTGCACACACACGTGCACACACACGTACACTAGCATGTGCACACACACAAATGCACACACACACGTGCACACGCACAAGCACAGACGTGCACTAGCATGTGCACACACACATGCACACGCTCGTGCACTACCACGTGCACACACATGCACATGCACACACACACACATGCACACGCACACAAACACACGTGCACTAGCACGTGCACACACACATGCACGTGCACACACACAAATGCACACACACACACACACATGCACACGCACAATACAGACGTGCACACGCTCGTGCACTACCACGTGCACACACATGCACAAGCACACACACACACACACGCACACAAACACACGTGCACTAGCACGTGCACACACAAATGCACAAGCACGTGCACACACACGTACACTAGCACGTGCACACACACGCGCACGTGCACACACACACATGCACTAGCACGTGCACACACACAAATGCACTAGCACACACATACGCACGTGCACAAACACACGTGCACTGGCACGTGCACACACACACATGCACACGCACGTGCACACACACGTGCACACACACGTACACTAGCATGTGCACACACACAAATGCACACACACACGTGCACACGCACAAGCACAGACGTGCACTAGCATGTGCACACACACATGCACACGCTCGTGCACTACCACGTGCACACACATGCACATGCACACACAAACACATGCACACGCACACAAACACACGTGCACTAGCACGTGCACACACAAATGCACAAGCACGTGCACACACACGTACACTAGCACGTGCACACACACGCGCACGTGCACACACACACATGCACTAGCACACACATACGCACGTGCACAAACACACGTGCACTGGCACGTGCACACACACACATGCACACGCACGTGCACACACACGTGCACACACACGTACACTAGCATGTGCACACACACAAATGCACACACACACGTGCACACTCACAAGCACAGACGTGCACTAGCATGTGCACACACACATGCACACGCTCGTGCACTACCACGTGCACACACATGCACATGCACACACACACACATGCACACGCACACAAACACACGTGCACTAGCACGTGCACACACACATGCACGTGCACACACACAAATGCACACACACACACACATGCACACGCACAATACAGACGTGCACACGCTCGTGCACTACCACGTGCACACACATGCACAAGCACACACACACACGCACACAAACACACGTGCACTAGCACGTGCACACACACATGCACACGCACACACATGAACACGCACGTGCACTAGCACGTCAAAACACATGCACACGCACGTGCACACGAACGTGCTTACACACATGCACACGCACTTGCACGCACGTGCACACACACGTGCACACGCACGTGCACAAACACACATGCACTAGCACGTGCACACACACAAATGCACTAGCACGTACACACACACGCACATGCACAAACACACGTGCACACACAGACGCACGCACACAAACACACGTGCACTAGCACGTGCACACACATGCACACGCACACACATGAACACGCACGTGCACTAGCACGTCCACACAAATGCACACGCACGTGCACACACATGCACACGCACGTGCACTAGCACGTGCACACACACATGCACACGTGCACACGCACGTGCACACACACACGTGCACACACACACGTACACTAGCACGTGCACACACACGCGCACGTGCACACACACACATGCACACACACACGTGCACACGCACATGCACAGACGTGCACTAGCATGTGCAAAAACATGCACACGCACGTGCACTACCACGTGCACACACACATGCACACGCACACACACACACGTGCACTAGCACGTGCACACACACAAATGCACTAGCACACACATACGCACTTGCACAAACACACGCGCACTGGCACGTGCACACACACACATGTGCACACACGTGCACACACACGTGCACACACACAAATACACAAGCACGTGCACACACACGTATACTAGCACGTGCACATAGATGCACACGCATACACATACGCACATGCACACACGTACACTAGCACGTGCACACACACGCGCACGTGCACACACACACATGCACACACACGTGCACACGCACATGCACAGACGTGCACTAGCATGTGCACACACATGCACACGCACGTGCACTACCACGTGCACACACATGCACACACACACGTGCACTAGCACGTGCACACACACAAATGCACGAGCACACACATACGCACGTGCACAAACACACGCGCACTGGCACGTGCACACACAAACATGCACACGCACGTGCACACACACACGTGCACAAGCACGTGCAAAAACACACATGCACTACCACGTGCACACACATGCACTAGCACGTTCACACATACACGAGGAGTCTATGCCTAAGGAAGGAGGAGTCTCTGTATCAAGGGGAGGAGTCTCTGTATTAGGGGGAGGAGTCTCTGTCTTAGGGGAGGAGTCTCTTTGTCAGGGGGAAGAGTCTTTGGGGAGGAGTCTCTTTCTTGGGGGAGGAGTCTCTGTATTAGGGGGAGGAGTCTCTTTGTCAGGGGGAGGAGTCTCTGTATCAGGGGGGAGGAGTCTCTGTCTTAGGGGTGGAGTCTCTTTCTTGGGGGAGGAGTCTTAGGGGGAGGAGTCTCTTCCTAGGGAGTATGTATCAAGGGGTGGAGTCTCTGTCTTAGGGGGAGGAGTCTCTGTTTTAGGGGGAGGAGTCTCTGTCATGGGGTGGAGTCTCTCTATCAGGGGGAGGAGTCTCTGTATCAAGGGGAGGAGTCTCTGTTTTAGGGGGAGGAGTCTCTGTCTAGGGGAGGAGTCTCTGTTTTAGGGGGAGGAGTCTCTGTATCAAGGGGAGGAGTCTCTGTTTTAGGGGGAGGAGTCTCTGTCTAGGGGAGGAGTCTCTGTTTTAGGGGGAGGAGTCTCTGTATCAAGGGGAGGAGTCTCTGTATCAGGGGGAGGAGTCTCTGTTTTAGGGGGAGGAGTCTCTGTATCAGGGGGAGGAGTCTCTGTATCAAGGGGAGGAGTCTCTGTATCAGGGGGAGGAGTCTATGTATCAGGAGGAGGAGTCTATGTATCAAGGGGTGGAGTCTCTGTCTTAGGGGGAGGAGTCTCTGTCTTAGGGGAGGAGTCTATGTATCAAGGGGTGGAGTCTCTGTCTTAGGGGGAGGAGTCTCTGTATCAGGGGGAGGAGTCTATGTATCAGGGGAGGAGTCTATGTATAAGGGGGAGGAGTCTCTGTTTTAGGGGGAGGAGTCTATGTATAAGGGGGAGGAGTCTATGTATCAGGAGGAGGAGTCTCTGTCTTAGGGGGAGGAGTCTATGTATCAAGGGGTGGAGTCTCTGTCTTAGGGGAGGAGTCTCTGTTTTAGGGGGAGGGGTCTCTGTATCAGGGGGAGGAGTCTATGTATAAGGGGGAGGAGTCTCTGTATCAAGGGGTGGAGTCTCTGTCTTAGGGGGAGGAGTCTATGTATCAGGGGGAGGAGTCTCTGTTTTAGGAGGAGGAGTCTATGTATCAAGGGGTGGAGTCTCTGTCTTAGGGGAGGAGTCTCTGTTTTAGGGGGAGGAGTCTCTGTATCAAGGGGAGGAGTCTCTGTATCAGGGGGAGGAGTCTCTGTTTTAGGGGAGGAGTCTCTGTATCAGGGGGAGGAGTCTCTGTCTTAGGGGAGGAGTCTCTGTTTTAGGGGGTGGAGTCTATGTATCAAGGGGTGGAGTCTCTGTCTTAGGGGGAGGAGTCTCTGTTTTAGGGGGAGGAGTCTCTGTCATGGGGTGGAGTCTCTCTATCAGGGGGAGGAGTCTCTGTCTTAGGGGAGGAGTCTATGTATCAAGGGGTGGAGTCTCTGTCTTAGGGGGAGGAGTCTCTGTATCAGGGGGAGGAGTCTATGTATAAGGGGGAGGAGTCTCTGTATCAGGGGGAGGAGTCTATGTATCAGGGGGAGGAGTCTCTGTCTTAGGGGGTGGAGTCTATGTATCAAGGGGTGGAGTCTCTGTCTTAGGGGGAGGAGTCTCTGTTTTAGGGGGAGGAGTCTTTGTCTTAGGGGAGGAGTCTCTGTTTTAGGGGGAGGAGTCTATGTATAAGGGGGAGGAGTCTCAGTATCAAGGGGTGGAGTCTCTGTATCAGGGGTGGAGTCTCTGTTTTAGGGGGAGGAGTCTTTGTCTTAGGGGGTGGAGTCTATGTATCAAGGGGTGGAGTGTCTGTCTTAGGGGAGGAGTCTATGTATAAGGGGGAGGAGTCTCTGTATCAGGGGGTGGAGTCTCTGTCTTAGGGGGAGGAGTCTCTGTTTTAGGGGGAGGGGTCTCTGTATCAGGGGAGGAGTCTCTGTTTTAGGAGGAGGGGTCTCTGTATCAGGGGGAGGAGTCTCTGTTTTAGGGGGAGGGGTCTCTGTATCAGGGGGAGGAGTCTATGTATAAGGGGGTGGAGTCTCTGTATCAAGGGGAGGAGTCTCTGTTTTAGGGGAGGAGTCTCTGTCTTAGGGGGAGGAGTCTGTCTCAGGGGGAGGAGTCTGTCACATGTGTGTGCACGTGCACATGTACACATGCACATGCACGTACGTTTACGCACAAACACACACCACTACACATGCACACGCAAACATGCACAAACACACACATGCATACGCACGTGCACACACACAAACGCACACTTAGACACGTCTCTTCTGTAGTTCAAACTCCTTTGTCCTTCATATGTATCCTTTCGAAGTAGGTTCCACGCATAAAGCCCTTTAAATGACCCTTTTGGAGAAAGAAACACAGGAATAGCCTTCTTTTGCGGAGTTAAGACGAAATACGGATTTTTGCTATAAAAGGAATTCCTTCAGTCAAAACAAGTTCAAACTCCTTTGTCCTTCATATGTATCCATTCGAAGTAGGTTCCACGCATAAAGCCCTTTAAATGACCTTTTTGGAGAAAGAAACACAGGAATAGCCTTCTTTTGCGGAGTTAAGACGAAATACGGATTTTTGCTATAAAAGGAATTCCTTCAGTCAAAACAAGTTCAAACTCCTTTGTCCTTCATATGTATCCATTCGAAGTAGGTTCCACGCATAAAGCCCTTTAAATGACCTTTTGTGGAGAAAGAAACACAGGAATAGCCTTCTTTTGCGGAGTTAAGACGAAATACGGATTTTTGCTATAAAAGGAATTCCTTCAGTCAAAACAAGTTCAAACTCCTTTGTCCTTCATATGTATCCATTCGAAGTAGGTTCCACGCATAAAGCCCTTTAAATGACCTTTTTGGAGAAAGAAACACAGGAATAGCCTTCTTTTGCGGAGTTAAGACGAAATACGGATTTTTGCTATAAAAGGAATTCCTTCAGTCAAAACAAGTTCAAACTCCTTTGTCCTTCATATGTATCCATTCGAAGTAGGTTCCACGCATAAAGCCCTTTAAATGACCTTTTGTGGAGAAAGAAACACAGGAATAGCCTTCTTTTGCGGAGTTAAGACGAAATACGGATTTTTGCTATAAAAGGAATTCCTTCAGTCAAAACAAGTTCAAACTCCTTTGTCCTTCATATGTATCCATTCGAAGTAGGTTCCACGCATAAAGCCCTTTAAATGACCTTTTTGGAGAAAGAAACACAGGAATAGCCTTCTTTTGCGGAGTTAAGACGAAATACGGATTTTTGCTATAAAAGGAATTCCTTCAGTCAAAACAAGTTCAAACTCCTTTGTCCTTCATATGTATCCATTCGAAGTAGGTTCCACGCATAAAGCCCTTTAAATGACCTTTTTGGAGAAAGAAACACAGGAATAGCCTTCTTTTGCGGAGTTAAGACGAAATACGGATTTTTGCTATAAAAGGAATTCCTTCAGTCAAAACAAGTTCAAACTCAATTTGAAATTTCAAATTTCAAATAATGTCATGTAAATCGAAATATAATGTTAATACATAAAAAGCTTGTTGCATAGTTTGCAAGTTTAAACACTCACCTGGCAGGCCCCTAACTCTAACCCTAACCCCAGCCTTAACCCTAACCCTAACTCTAACTCTAACCCTAACTCTAACCCTAACCCTAACCCTAACCCCAGCCTTAACCCCAGCCTTAACCCTAACCCTAACCGGTCCCATATATATTTACATGATCAATTAATTAATAGCTTAAACCTCATTTTATAACGTTTTGTTTCATTATTGACATTGTTAAGCCCTTATGATGAGTAAAAATGCTGCATGACAATGCTTTATAAATCAAAGTTTTATTACAACCAGTTCAATGATCACAAAATAGCACCACTTCCACAAAAACAACTTCAGATCAGTTCAACAGTTAGAAATACCAACAGCCACCACAACACGAAACAGTATCAAAGCAGCTTCATCACCAAAAGAAAAGGGGGGGGGGGGGGGGCACCATACAGTGATCCAATACGGCGCTATTAATGAAAGTATGAAACTCTGAAGGATAAAAAACATGTCAACCACTCGAGAGGAAGAACTGACTGTATTAAGCCACTCAAAGAGCGTTGAGAAACACCAGCTGTTTGAGCTTGGAGGGAGAGGGAGAGGGAGGGAGAGGAGAGGGGGAGGAAGAGAGGAGAGGAGAAAAAAAAGAGCGGGGGAGAGAGAAAGAGAAAGAGATTCGGAGCGGAATGTAGCGATTTGCCGAGACGAAGTCTCGGCACATTACGCTACATCCCGCGAAGGGACACGCCCCCGCGCGTGCGGCAGGGTCTTCGCCAGCCGCTCGCTCTATTTATGTCCCTCTGAGCTCGCGCCCCTCTGACTCACGGTTGCGCCAGCAGAGCGGGAAAAGGCTTCAAACTGCCTTGTTCATTCACACACAACAGCTCTGCCCCGGCTGGCTGGGAAGTCCTCGCTGGGGCTGCTGCTGCTGCTGCTGCTGCTGCTGCCGCTGCCGCCGCTGCTTCACCTCCTTCGGCTTTTCCTCTGCCACACACAGGCATGATGGGAAATGTAGTCTCTTCTTCTCTTCTTTACAATTGAATTAAGTAAGGTAAGATTTCCCCCCCATCTGTACAAGTCATTTGCATTTTAAAATAATGAACTAACATTCAGTCAGGTATTTATACAACAACCAAGTCACACTGTAAGAGAATTTAAACTGAGTTTGTCAATTGTCTTGCAGCTCTTGATTTGAGAATTGTGATGATTGGAAAAACTGCTGTGGGCAAAAGTGCAGTTGGAAACACCATTCTTGGAGAAACGAAATTCAAATCTAGTCCCGCTGCAAGTTCAGTGACAGAAGCCTGTGAAAAAGGAGTCGCTCTCTGGGGTAACAGAGCAGTTAGTGTGGTTGACACGCCAGGGATCCTGGACACTTCCAAAACGGAAGATTTCATAAAAAGAGAAATAGTGAAATGTGTCAAAGTCTCCTGTCCTGGTCCACATGTCTTCCTGCTGGTGATCCAAATTGGCCGATTCACCAAAGAAGAGAAGAACTCTGTGGAAGCACTACAGGAGCTGTTTGCTCCAAAAGCCAACCAGTTCATGATTGTGCTGTTTACCCGTGGTGGTGATCTTGGAGCCATGACCATACAGGAATATGTACGTGAAGGTGACCCGGGGCTTCAACGAGTTATCCAACGTTGTGGCGGAAGGTTCCTAGTCTTTGACAACATGAGCAAGGACAGAAAACAGGTAACACAACTTCTGGAGATGGTCGACAACGTGCTGGCAGCAAACGGGGGGACACATTACACAGATGCAATGTATAAAGAGGTAGAGTTAGCTCAGAAAATGGGGCGAGGTGACATGGATGAAGAATTCATGAAGGCTCTGATCCAACGCATCTTACTTTTTCATTTGATTCTTGCAAGAGAATAAATGACCATGGTGGATTGTCTAGACTCATAATCAAGACCTAGAAAGATTTTGTTTGCTACCTTTGTAAGCAAACAGAGGAGGTTCGGCAAAGTTAGAACACACTGTGTAGACAGAGGGGGAGTACAGCATTGCTTTAAATAATTTATTAGTCAAAATTGAGGAAACCTTGAGCTGTTGATTGTTATGGGGGAAATATGTGGTTTCTATTATACTGAGAGTGTGATATGCTGATAATAAAACATAGTTTAGTTCTGGTAGATATAATGTTAATTTGATAAGAAGCCAATAATCATGGCGGTTTCTCGTATTTTATAATCGTGGTATTCAATATGTTAGGATTTAGCTTTGTGGTGTAGAAAATGACTTATTGATAGAATGTATTCCTTACAAATTAATACATGATGATGGTGATAGAAAAGTATTTACTATTAATGTTTCTTGTTATTAAATTGAACTGACAAAGTCACAAAAGCAATTAGATTTGATCTAACTGTCTTTCTTTTCCCATATGTTGTAATTTTATCATCCATTCAGCAATAAGAGTAACTGTAAAACTACACGTGTATAATATGTAGATGCAAGTGATGTCTAAGCTAGCAGCCTTTTTAATACGTTGGCTCTGAGCAATTTAAATAATGATCCTTTTTTTAAAAAGTTAGCGAATGCTGTGGCAGACGTCACAAACTTTCACCGGGAAGGAAGCGACCAGAAGTGTCTCCTCCATAGTGATTTATCCACCTCACATTACTGAGCTTCATCCAACCTTCTTAAAGGAGAAGATTTGTGCTTAGCATTGCATTTAAAAATCCTTCAATTTAAAAGACCTTTTAAAGATCAATAAGATAAAATACGTTTTTTTAAATATTGCATGATAAACTACAGAGAGTATTTTATGAACGCACTTGCATGCACATATACACAGCACAGTGGGATTAAACTGATTTGGTTGTTTTAGCTGAGAAACATGTTTATTTTGTTGTACTCATGATTCTGTGATTATTAAAGTCATGTCTGATTTACCTGCTTGTTCTTTACCTTTAAACTAAATAAATGTGAGTGAATATTCAGCTCTCCTACTTCATTTTCTTTATTTGCAATAAGACACATCATTGCACTTGTTCATCAGAGAAACCAGTTGAACATCATGAATCAATTAACTGTTTTGTTTAGAGAACTTTGACATAAACACAGTTATGCTTTACTTTATGGGTATTTATTTATAATATATTTTGAATTAAATCTTAAGAGCATTATTTAAAAAAGATCTCTCATAAATTTAATTGTTTTATGTATTATTGTCTTTCACAATATCATCTACACACTCAAAAAAAAGATCTGGTTGCCAGTCCAGGGTCACACTCACACTCACTCCCAGGAAGCCAGAGAACCCACGCTTACACGGGGAGAACATGCAAACTCCACACAGAAAGGTCCAAGCTGGGAATCAAACCTTTCTGTGGCTTTTGTTAGTTCTGTTTGGAAACCCTTATTATTGAAATATCAAAGCCACTGCTGCCATCTACTGGCTAACAAAACATTGACATGAAAAAGGCAGAAAAAATCTCAGCAGGTGATTTTGTTATTTAGAAAAGCATCTCCATTATTAATCTGATTATTATTAAATAATAATAATAATCGTAATAACACAAGCAAACTATCATAAAACAAATACAAACAATCTTAACCTAAAAGTGCCAAAGGTATGACATCATCTTGAAGTACAATTGAATTAATAAGATTTTTGTGTCGCAAACGGTTTATTGTTTTGATGTTTACAATTTAATATCGGCAAACAACTATTTCATAAACATTCTTTATAAACAATAATGTAATATTTTGTAATATATGTAATATAATGCAAAGTTGCCGCTGCACATTTGAAAGTGATCAGTATAAACAACAAACTCTCTCATCTGTCCATCTTCCCACACACTTGATCAAATTCAGGGTTACTATGGTGCTGGAGCATGTTGCAGCTAACACTGGCCGATCTAAATGAATTCAAACTTCATTTCTAATAGTCCTAATATATCAGTCCTTATATTTGTAACAGCTCCCACAGTGAAGTTTAAACATTAGCTAAAGAGAGCAATCACCTACAGACTGAAAGTTCACAGAAAAAGACTCAGTAAGTTGGATTCTTAGTCGTTTTTAATAGCATTTATTTAATTATGACACTTGACATCATGAAACAGGCTGCCCAGATGAGTAGAAATTCTGTGCTTTGTCTTATAAAACAATAAGCTCTCCACATCAAACAATGATTTACTGACCAAATTATCTTTATGATCCAGGAATAAATGCCCAGGCAACGTTTGACCTCATGGAAAATCCTGGAAAAGTTACTTTATGTTAATGGTGGACAGTACAGGAAGTCACTCTTACCTAAACTATCCTTGGTGTCGTATTCAAGGACACACAGTAGTGATGTCCATGCAAAGCTTCTTGACATTGAGAGAAAAAAACAACAACAACCAGTTTTCAAGCATTGGTAACAATAACCACACCAACTCCTTGTTATAGGCTTTATGGTGCAACTTGTTGCGTCTCTCCCTGGAAACTACAGACAATTTTAAGAGCGAGCCAAAGAGGTTTTTACATGTTGAAAAGATTCACCATTGGGAGGAGAAAAATCAGGGAAAACAGACAGACTAGTACTGACTAATCCACCTCGAAGGATGTGTTACTCACCACTTCCTGTTGGCTCAAATATACAGCATTAAACATAAATGCAGATCAATTTGGCTTTATGACTGTCCTATATTACCAGTCCTTAAAGTCATCCACCACATTTTGAGCAGGAACATGATTTATTTCAGGCAGTTCATCTCTGTTTTTTTTTTTTTAGAAGAGCAGCAACCTTTTAAGGCCAGAAACTGATTTTGCAGGAGAATTCCAGCGCTGGTTCGTCCCTGTGAAATGTAGATTCATCCGCTGGGATCTTTACAAGGAAATATTCCCCAGAGAGTTTCTGAAATACCTACAGATGATCAGAGGCACTGTCGGGGTTCAGAAACCCCTCATGAAGATGTTGAGAGCCATTTATACTTTGTGAGTTTGCGTTCCAGTGTTAGCGTGACGAGTCTGAAATACAGCCGCTCCTCTGGGTTTCCTCCAAAATCCAAAGAATGCCCATTCTGAAATCAGTCATTTTAAGGCAAAGCTGTGATCCTTTTACGAAAAAAATAAAATAAAATCCTAATGAGACTTTTCTGTTTCTCAGAAACTTGCAGTTCCTCATAAGTGTGTTTTGTTAGTGCCTTGTTAGTTAAGGTGTTTCAGGTTGTTGTGCCTGATAGTGCTCAGTGTGATCGAGTGCCAGTGAGAAGGAATGAGCGTCCATCGGTGCTGCAGACGGCCGAACATGTGCTCTCGTGCAGGTTACTGTCCTGCTGCTGCATCTGAAACACGGCGAACATGTTTAGCATTAGAGGATGAGACACAGAGGCCATAAAGTTCAACAGGAAAATGAATGAAATAAGACCTTTTAACAACCCCATTCCAAAAAGATTGGGATGCTGCGTAAAATGTCAATAAAAATAAATAAAACAAGCTTTTTTTGACATTTGAAGAGGTTTTTAAGCTAATTTCAAGATCACTTTTTATCCCAAAAGTCCCAAATATCACATCTTATTTCAAGAAATCTTTACAAGCCGATTTTCACTAGTTCCATTTGCAGATTTTTTTGCTTATTTCAAGCAAAAACGTCTTGTATTTGTTGGTTTTTTTACTTATTTTTGGAGGGGCATTTTTTCCAGTGCAGTTTAAACAAACTATAATTCAACAGTCATATGATAAAAGCCTTTCTGTTATTTGTTTTCTCTGTTTTCAACGGTTGGGCTTGTAAACAGTTTATCAGGAGCTAGCGGAAGTGAACCTCTGGCTCCATCTAGTGTCTGTTTTTATCAGCGCATGTGATGTTTAGTTTTGATGACCAACCTTTGACCAGGTTCAGCTCCGTCACCTCTTCTGGGTCGTTTCTGGGCTTCGAGGTTCTTCCTGCAGATGGAGAGAGATTGAGATTGTGATTGAACCTTTTCATTAAATGCCAGCCTTAAGTAGAAATCAGCCAGAAAACAAGGGGGACCAGAAACAAACAGTGTGACTTATACATGTATGTTGCAACTGTGCAATTGAAAATCTTTTCTCTCAACATCTTTTACCTCTCAGCTTTAGGTAGGTCAGCATTCCTGCCAGAGGTAGAACCAGCAGTGCAGCCACCAGACCGATGACCCACCAATAAGAGCTTTCCTCTGATGCTCTTTGCTGATCTGCAAAAGGTAACAAACACACACACACACAGACTTCTAAGAAAAAATGCACTCTCCATCCAAAGGTATATTTCTGTTGTAGCATAAACATCCCCAGAAGCAGGGCTAAATCTCACCAGACTTTCAACTATTCTACTCGGCAGCTCAGTCCAGAACGATTTGGATTATTAAGAAAAAACCCATGGAAAGAGCTGAGCATTGAAGCTTTTATTATATACTCCTGTCATAATCTAAAGAAAAATGTTAAACTCTAAAATATTACATGAAATCAGTGTAAAGTCTCTCAGTCTACAAATGTCCATTTGAATTGTTTGCTGCCTGCAGTACTGAGAGTTGGTGTTCCTAAAGACTGCTTCAGCAGAGGTTTATAATAACCGTAATCACTTCAAATCCTTCAAACAGACGAGATCCACTTCTGGGTTTCCCTTTGTACTTTCTTAAATACGTATCTGTAATTTAGAGATTCTATAGCAGTCCAACAAGAGTTCAATCATGCAGAGAATTTTCTGATTGTTATTGTGATGCAAGAAAAGCGTAATCCCAAAGGTTTTCTGTCCTTTGAATCTGCTGAGAATCTCAAAGAAAATGAAGCTCCTCATACACTGGAAAAAATGCCCCTCCAAAAATAAGTTAAAAAACAGCAAATAAAAGACGTTTTTGCTTGAAATAAGCAAAATAAATCTGCCAATGGAACTAGTGAAAATCGGCTTGTGAAGATTTCTTGAAATAAGATGTGAAATTTAAGACTTTTGAGATAAAAGTGATCTTGAAATGAGCTTAAAAACCTCTTCAAATGTAAAAAAAAAAAGCTTGTTTCATATGAAATGTGACTCAAAACTATTTGTTTTCAAGACTTTTTCATTTAACAAGATATTCCAGATGTATTGTCTTCAAACCAGTCCCTATATCTGGCTGAAATAGCACTTGTTAGGCAGTTGTGTCTTATATTAAGTGTAATGAGATATTTTGACTAGAAATGAGACAAATATTAAGACTTTGATTTTTTTCCAGTGTGCAACAACTGAAGAGGGACGGAGTCTGAATCTGGGCGCTGTGAAAGTTCTCAAATGTTCTACTGATAGCTGGGGTTAAAATTTGTTCAGATCAGTCTCAAACACAGGGTTTTCCTGACCTCTCAAAGTGTTTATGGGATCAGCAGCAGCCACTCAGATCATAGTTTCACATGTGCGGCTGACAAAAGGGGACTCTGGACACCACAGCAGTAAAAACAGAGCGAATCCTTCAACATGTTTGCGTTGTTGGGTTCATGACCTCACCTTCAGGACCGTGGATGGTCACTTCACTGCGTTCGGTGTGTGAGCTGTACGGCACGGAGAACTCGCAGGTGTAGCTGCCCGTGTGCTCCAAGTGTTTGGGGTCCATCAGTCGTAGGGCGCCGTCTCCAAACGGGACCCTGAAGTTGTCCAGCTCCATGTGGTTGTCCCATGGCGGCGTGGAGATGCTGCGCCCCGACCGGCTGTCGTAGGGGATGATGCGGGAAAACTCCTCGCCGTTGGAGAAGGTCCACTGGAGGGAGGGATTGTTCAGGTAAGTAGGAGCACTGCAGGGGATGGTCAGATCTTTCCCTTGAGTTCCTCTTATTTCTGCCAGGGAGCAAAGGTAGCAGCATATTCAGCACATATGAATGAGGAGTTCTTTTACTGGACTGCATTAGCAATAAAACTACACTATTACATTTTTATAACAAATCTGCGTGGATCTATTTAATAAAGCTGCCTAAGAAACAAAACCAGGGACGAAAAGTCTGAATATTTTTTGCAGTGATGCAGGTTCATCAAACCCTTCAGAAAATTGGAAAAAGTGAATGCAAATTCTTTCTTATTTTCATTCATTTTCATTTCTGAGACAGAAACAAATAACCCTCCCGTTGTCTCGCGGGTCAAAAGTGAGCCACTACCATGTTTAGCTGTAGAAAAAATACCTTCAACTATCTTTTTCCACCTTGAAATTTGATGACTTTTCCTAAAGAGACCCCGTCATTAGAAAAAGTCATACTTTATTTTTGTTGATGTTTCCATGTGGGCTGTACACCACTAGGGGACAAAGAATGGGCCTCATGCAAGAAGCGTTCGTACGCACAGATTTGTTCTTAAATCGTCCGTACCAGTGATTTAAGAGAATTTGTGCATTCACCAATCTTTTCGTATTTGACGTTTTCTTTCAGGTACGATGATGGGCCAGTTGATGAGTCTGTCAGGGATGGGGTTCTCATTAAACTCCCAACAGCTGAAAATGAATAAGGAAAGAAAGAGGAGAGAAAATGTTTATTTTACATGTATTTTACATTTATTCTACATATTTTACATGGCCAGCTGCCAAACATGACCAATTAATGAGGTTAGATAAATATGATTCATTCTGGTACAACAAACATTTTTACATTAGTATGACGTTAAGAATTAAGACAGAAAAAAAAAAATCTTTCAAACAAATGGACGATAATTAGGAAAGCCTGTTTTAGGAAAGATTCTCGTATTTGTTAGTGTTACTGGATATGATTTACCATTCTCAAAATGAAAAACTGCAAGATGATGCATGTCAAAACCTTCATTCCACGTGCACTAGCACGTGCGCGCACACACACACACACACACACACACACACACACACACACACACACACACGTAGCTAGCTAACAACAGTGACGCTTAGCTAGCTAACGACAGTACAGTACAGGTTAGCTAGCAAACGACAGTACAGTACAGGTTAGCTAGCTAACGACAGTACAGTACAGGTTAGCTAGCAAACGACAGTACAGTACAGGTTAGCTAGCAAACGACAGTACAGTACAGGTTAGCTAGCTAACGACAGTACAGTACAGGTTAGCTAGCTAACGACAGTACAGTACAGGTTAGCTAGCTAACGACAGTACAGTACAGGTTAGCTAGCAAACGACAGTACAGTACAGGTTAGCTAGCAAACGACAGTACAGTACAGGTTAGCTAGCTAACGACAGTACAGTACACGTTAGCTAGCTAACGACAGTACAGTACAGGTTAGCTAGCTAACGACAGTACAGTACACGTTAGCTAGCTAACAACAGTACAGCACATGTTAGCTAGCTCAGTGGTTCCCAAACGGTGTGCCGTGGGATTTTGACAGCCATATATCATTATTGCAATATACAACTACACAAAAACAATATTTTTTTAATTTACTATATCAGTACTTTGTATGCACTCATTTCATAATACAGAGGGAAATTCTATACTAAAAACAATTATTTTAAAAATATAAAGGAGCGTGACACATCAAAGGCTGAAGAACAACATTAAGACAGAGAAACACTCTAGCGAGAAAATGGAGCGCTTTCTTGTGCGGAGCAAACGACCAGCCACCAGTCCAGAGACTGCCAAAAGCACACCACCACCACCACCACCACAGGAAAACAAAAGAAGGAAACTGTCAGCAGGCAGTATAATGAAAGCTACCTGTCTCATGGTTTCACTTGGACCGCCGGGGATGCTAACCGCCCTCAGCCTGAGCGCGTCCTCTGTCGGGAGAAGTTAGCTAATGCTATGCACGGTGTGGGTGTGTGGTTGCTGCAATACAAGCACAATAATACAGAATGATTGGAAATGAAGTACAACTTAAACATAAGAATACACCTGAGCTACATATATCTAACCAAATAACAACTGAAATACAGCTCAAGATTAGTTTGGAATGTAAAGTCAGCATGAATCAATTAAACTTGAATGAGAATAAATCAATGCTTAGATGCAACAAAAGAGGGGCATGCACTGTGACTGATCAATTAACATACAGTATGCAATGTATAAACCAAAGAGATGAGCAATACAGCTACATACACGTTTCAGGCTATAGCTAGTTAGCGGCTAGCCCCACGTTACTCATTTGTGGCTAAATGTTCCCCATATTATACAAACCGATGGCAAAACTACTGCTAAGTCATCAAAGTAGACTCACGGATAAACACAAACATCAACATAGTGTAACACATAAGTAAATCAACATAACTCACGGCTTAATGGACGCACACACCACAGAGATCGGTTCAGCCGATGTTTTGCGCTGAACCGATCTGCGTCTTTGTGGTGCATTCAAGGACCTTGGCAGGGTGGGAATTCACATGCGCAGCAATTATTAACAGAAAGAAACACACAGAGACAACCTTTTGTACATCTTCCACGTTGAGAGAAACTTGGCCTTCTTCAAAAGAGCGCGGGATCTGAACCAGAGGCCGTTTGTTGGATTGTGTGAAAGTGTCTGAAAAGGCAATGGAGGCTAGTTACATGCTAGCGGAGCTCATTGCAAAGCAGAAGAAACCTCACACAATAGCGGAGACACTCACCCTCCCCGCTTGCAAAAAAATTGTAGGTGTCATGCTGGGTCCAGATGAGCTATCCAAAGTGCCGTCGTCTGATAACACAATGAAAAGAAGGATCGACGACATGTCAGGAGACATTGAGCAACATTTGACAGAGAAACCACAGGCGAGCGGCAGATTGTCCCTACAACTGCACGCATCTGCTGCCATAAGTGGGGCCGCAGCCCGACTTCTGGCAAACGTCAGATATGTTGATGGTGACTCTATCAAAGAGACTTTTTTTTTCTGGAAAGAAATGGAAAGCCATACAACGGGAGAAGAAATATTCAGGGTTACCAATAAGTATTTAGAAGAGAACAATCTGAGCTGGAATATGTGCGTCAGTCTTTGCGCAGATGGTGCGGCAGGCATGACGGGGAGAGTGAAAGGATTTATTGCTCAGGTGAAAGCACAAAATCCACATATTGTGACAAACCACTGCATTTTGCACCGAGAGGCATTAGTTGCAAAAGCCATGCCCCCGGAGTTGACCGAGGTGCTGAATCAGGCTGTGCAGAGGCGGGTGAATTACACTGAAATCTCGCCTCTTCTCCCAGCTGTGCGCCGAGATGGGAGCCGGCCCCCAAAGCCTGATCCTCCACACAGAGGTGCGCTGGCTGTCACGAGGGAAACTCCTATCCCGTCTTTATGAACTTCGGGAAGAGCATTTTGAATGTTCACCTGAACACGCTGTCCCACATAAGGACAAGCTCGCGGATGAGAGGCGGTGCGCCAGGCTGGCTCACCTTGCGGACATATTTGGACATCTGAACGAGTTGAACGTCAAGCTTCAGGGCAGGAATGAAAATATTTTATCATCCACAGACAAGATTCTGTGGGGGGGTTTATGGGCAAAATGATTCTTTGGGACAGGGCTCCATGGAGATGTTCCCGCTGGCATCAGCTGCGCCACAGGCAGCTATGGAGCGCGCTGTATGTGCCGAACACCTTAAGACCTTAAAAGACAGGTTTGAGCGCTATTTTCCACGTGTGGCTGACATCGAGGACCATGATTGGATCCGAGACCCATTCAACCAGGAATCCTCAACAGAAAAGCTCACTATGAAAGAGAGAGAGAGGAGTGCGCAGAGCTCCGTGTGGACCGCACACTGAAACTCAAATGTAGTGAGCTCCCTCTGGATCAGTTTTGGTTGGCTTCTGCATCGGAGCTTGTCCAACCACGCCATTGAGCAACTGCTTCTTTTCCCCACTACCTGCCTGTGTGAGTTGGCGTTCTCCTCTCCAGTTCACATGAAGAACAACAGGAGGTCGCGGCTCTCGGTTGAACAGGACTTGCGAGTGGCCCTGTCCTCAGTGCCACCGAGGATTAAAGAAACCTGCGCGCCCCGACAGGCACATGTATCTCACTAATTGGAAGTAGGCAAAAATATTTACAATAGCACGTTTCAATGCTGATTACTGAAATGTTACTTTTATCATTTATAGTTCATGGGCAGTGCAGCTTCATTGCATTGGCAGTTCTCTGTGCTGAATTTATGCGTTCTGAGTTTCCTTTGCATAATATTTGATTTTGTAACCTGTCTGGTTTATATGAGTGTGTTGTTGCTTTGATGAAGCCTAATTTGATCAAGTTTCAATTTTTAAAAAATAAATATTTCGTAAATAAACATTTCACGAGTAATATAATTGTCTTTGTCACATTTTTTTGGCATTAGAAAATAATTATGCACATTTACAGATATTTGCACACACACGTGCACACGCACATGCACACACACGTGCACACATATGCACGTGCACAAACACAAATGCACTAGCACGTGCACAAAAACACGTGCACGTTCATACACACATGCACACGTACGTGCACACAAACATGAACTAGCACGTGCACACACATGCACACGCACGTGCACACACACATGCACACGCACGCGCGCACACACGTGCACACGCACGCGCGCACACACGTGCACACACGTGCACACACACACGTGCACACACACACGTACACTAGCACGTGCACACACACGCGCACGTGCACACACACACATGCACACACACACACACGTGCACACGCACATGCACAGACGTGCACTAGCATGTGCACACACACATGCACACGCTCGTGCACTACCACGTGCACACACATGCACATGCACATGCACACGCACACAAACACACGTGCACTAGCACGTGCACACACACATGCACACGCACACACATGAACACGCACGTGCACTAGCACGTCCACACACATGCACACGCACGTGCACACACATGCACACGCACGTGCACACACACATGCACTAGCACGTGCACACGAACGTGCTTACACACATGCACACGCAATTGCACGCACGTGCACACACACGTGCACACGCACGTGCACAAACACACATGCACACGCACTTGCAAGCACGTGCACACACACGTGCACACGCACGTGCACACAAACAAATGCACTAGCACGTACACACACACACACGTAGACAAACACACGTGCACTAGCACGTGCACACACAGACGCACGCACACAAACACACGTGCACTAGCACGTGCACACACATGCACACGCACACATATGAACACGCACGTGCACTAGCACGTCCACACACTTGCACACGCACGTGCACACACATGCACACGCACGCGCACACACATGCACACGCATGTGCACACACACATGCACACGCGCGCGCGCACACGTTCACACACACACGTACACTAGCACGTGCACACGCACGTGCACACACACACATGCACACGCACAAGCACAGACGTGCACTAGCATGTGCACACACACATGCACACGCACGTGCACACGCACGTGCACACACATGCACACGCACGTGCACACACACATGCACTAGCACGTGCACACGAACGTGCTTACACACATGCACACACACTTGCACGCACGTGCACACACACGTGCACACGCACGTGCACACACACATGCACTAGCACGTGCACACGAACGTGCTTACACACATGCACACACACTTGCACGCACGTGCACACACACGTGCACAAGCACGTGCACAAACACACATGCACTAGCACGTGCACACACAAATGCACTAGCACGTACAAACGAACGTGCTTACACACGTGCACACGCACATGCACAGACGTGCACTAGCATGTGCACACACACATGCACACGCTCGTGCACTACCACGTGCACACACATGCACATGCACATGCACACGCACACGCACACAAACACACGTGCACTAGCACGTGCACACACACATGCACACGCACACACATGAACACGCACGTGCACTAGCACGTCCACACACATGCACTAGCACGTGCACACGAACGTGCTTACACACATGCACACGCAATTGCACGCACGTGCACACACACGTGCACACGCACGTGCACACGCACGTGCACAAACACACATGCACACGCACTTGCACGCACGTGCACACACACGTGCACACAAACAAATGCACTAGCACGTACACACACACGCACGTGCACAAACACACGTGCACTAGCACGTGCACACACAGACGCACGCACACAAACACACGTGCACTAGCACGTGCACACACATGCACACGCAAACATATGAACACGCACGTGCACTAGCACGTCCACACACATGCACACGCACGTGCACACACATGCACACGCACGCGCACACACATGCACACGCATGTGCACACACACATGCACACGCACGCGCGCGCACACGTGCACACACACGTACACTAGCACGTGCACACGCACGTGCACACACACACATGCACACGCACAAGCACAGACGTGCACTAGCATGTGCACACACACATGCACACGCTCGTGCACTACCACGTGCACACACATGCACATGCACACACACACACATGCACACGCACACAAACACACGTGCACTAGCACGTGCACACACACATGCACACGTACGTGCACACGCACGTGCACACACATGCACACGCACGTGCACACACACATGCACTAGCACGTGCACACGAACGTGCTTACACACATGCACACACACTTGCACGCACGTGCACACACACGTGCACACGCACGTGCACAAACACACATGCACTAGCACGTGCACACACACAAATGCACTAGCACGTACACACGAACGTGCTTACACACATGCACACGCACTTGCACACAAACGTGCTCAGACACATGCACACGCACGTGCACACACACATGCACACGCACAAACACACATGCACACACACATACGCACGTGCACAAACACAATTGCACTAGCACGTGCACACACACGTGCACTAGCACGTGCACACGAACGTGCTTACACACATGCACACGCACTTGCACGCACGTGCACACACACGTGCACACGCACGTGCACAAACACACATGCACTAGCACGTGCACACACACAAATGCACTAGCACGTACACACGAACGTGCTTACACACATGCACACGCACTTGCACACACACAAACGTGCTCAGACACATGCACACGCACGTGCACGCACACATGCACACGCACAAACACACATGCACACACACATACGCACGTGCACAAACACAATTGCACTAGCACGTGCACACACACGTGCACTAGCACGTGCACACAAATGCACACGCACAAACACGTGCACAAAAACACGTGCACGTTTAAACACACACGCACGTGCACACAAACATGAACTAGCACGTGCACACAAACGTGCTTACACACATGCACACGCACTTGCACGCACGTGCACACACACGTGCACACACACATGCACACGCACGCGCACACACACATGCACGCGCGCAAACACGTGCACACACACACGTAAACTAGCACGTGCACACACAAGAGCACGTGCACACACACGTGCACAAGCACAAGCACAGACGTGCACTAGCACGTGCACACACACATGCACACGCTCGTGCACTACCACGTGCACACACATGCACATGCACACAAACACATGCACACGCACACAAACACACGTGCACTAGCACGTGCACACACACATGCACACGCAAACACATGAACACGCACGTGCACTAGCACGTGCACACACATGCACACGCACGTGCACACACACACGTACACTAGCACGTGCACACACACGCGCACGTGCACACACACACATGCACACGCACAAGCACAGACGTGCACTAGCATGTGCACAAACACATGCACATGCTCGTGCACTACCACGTGCACACACATGCACATGCACACACACACATGCACACGCACACAAACACACGTGCACTAGCACGTGCACACACACATGCACACGCACACACATGAACACGCACGTGCACTAGCACGTCCACACACATGCACACGCACTTGCACGCAAGTGCACACACACGTGCACACGCACGTGCACAAACACACATGCACTAGCACGTGCACACACACAAATGCACTAGCACGTACACACACACGCACGTGCACAAACACACGTGCACTAGCACGTGCACACACAGACGCACGCACACAAACACACGTGCACTAGCACGTGCACACACACATGCACACGCACACACATGAACACCCACGTGCACTAGCACGTCCACACACATGCACACACACACACGCGCACGTGCACACACACACATGCACACACACACACACATGCACACGCACAAGCACAGACGTGCACTAGCATGTGCACACACATATGCACACGCTCGTGCACTACCACGTCTACACACACACACACACACACATGAACACGCACGTGCACTAGCACGTACACACACATGCACACGCACGTGCACACACACATGCATTAGCACGTGCACACGAACGTGCTTACACACATGCATTAGCACTTGCACGCACGTGCACACACGTGCACACGCACGTGCACACACACATGCACACGCACACACATGAACACGCACGTGCACTAGCACGTCCACACACATGCACACGCACGTGCACACACATGCACACGCACGTGCACTAGCACGTGCACACACACACATGCACACGCACACACACATGCACACGCACAAGCACAGACGTGCACTAGCATGTGCACACACATATGCACACGCTCGTGCACTACCACGTGCACACACACACAAACATGCACACGCACACACATGAACACGCACGTGCACTAGCACGTACACACACATGCACACGCACGTGCACACACACATGCATTAGCACGTGCACACGAACGTGCTTACACACATGCATTAGCACTTGCACGCACGTGCACACACGTGCACACGCACGTGCACACACACATGCACACGCACACACATGAACACGCACGTGCACTAGCACGTCCACACACATGCACACGCACGTGCACACACACGTACACTAGCATGTGCACACACACAAATGCACACACACACGTGCACACGCACAAGCACAGACGTGCACTAGCATGTGCACACACACATGCACACGCTCGTGCACTACCACGTGCACACACATGCACATGCACACACACACACATGCACACGCACACAAACACACGTGCACTAGCACGTGCACACACAAATGCACAAGCACGTGCACACACACGTACACTAGCACGTGCACACACACGCGCACGTGCACACACACACATGCACTAGCACGTGCACACACACAAATGCACTAGCACACACATACGCACGTGCACAAACACACGTGCACTGGCACGTGCACACACACACATGCACACGCACGTGCACACACACGTGCACACACACGTACACTAGCATGTGCACACACACAAATGCACACACACACGTGCACACGCACAAGCACAGACGTGCACTAGCATGTGCACACACACATGCACACGCTCGTGCACTACCACGTGCACACACATGCACATGCACACACACACACATGCACACGCACACAAACACACGTGCACTAGCACGTGCACACACACATGCACGTGCACACACACAAATGCACACACACACACACACATGCACACGCACAATACAGACGTGCACACGCTCGTGCACTACCACGTGCACACACATGCACAAGCACACACACACACACACGCACACAAACACACGTGCACTAGCACGTGCACACACAAATGCACAAGCACGTGCACACACACGTACACTAGCACGTGCACACACACGCGCACGTGCACACACACACATGCACTAGCACGTGCACACACACAAATGCACTAGCACACACATACGCACGTGCACAAACACACGTGCACTGGCACGTGCACACACACACATGCACACGCACGTGCACACACACGTGCACACACACGTACACTAGCATGTGCACACACACAAATGCACACACACACGTGCACACGCACAAGCACAGACGTGCACTAGCATGTGCACACACACATGCACACGCTCGTGCACTACCACGTGCACACACATGCACATGCACACACAAACACATGCACACGCACACAAACACACGTGCACTAGCACGTGCACACACAAATGCACAAGCACGTGCACACACACGTACACTAGCACGTGCACACACACGCGCACGTGCACACACACACATGCACTAGCACACACATACGCACGTGCACAAACACACGTGCACTGGCACGTGCACACACACACATGCACACGCACGTGCACACACACGTGCACACACACGTACACTAGCATGTGCACACACACAAATGCACACACACACGTGCACACTCACAAGCACAGACGTGCACTAGCATGTGCACACACACATGCACACGCTCGTGCACTACCACGTGCACACACATGCACATGCACACACACACACATGCACACGCACACAAACACACGTGCACTAGCACGTGCACACACACATGCACGTGCACACACACAAATGCACACACACACACACATGCACACGCACAATACAGACGTGCACACGCTCGTGCACTACCACGTGCACACACATGCACAAGCACACACACACACGCACACAAACACACGTGCACTAGCACGTGCACACACACATGCACACGCACACACATGAACACGCACGTGCACTAGCACGTCAAAACACATGCACACGCACGTGCACACGAACGTGCTTACACACATGCACACGCACTTGCACGCACGTGCACACACACGTGCACACGCACGTGCACAAACACACATGCACTAGCACGTGCACACACACAAATGCACTAGCACGTACACACACACGCACATGCACAAACACACGTGCACACACAGACGCACGCACACAAACACACGTGCACTAGCACGTGCACACACATGCACACGCACACACATGAACACGCACGTGCACTAGCACGTCCACACAAATGCACACGCACGTGCACACACATGCACACGCACGTGCACTAGCACGTGCACACACACATGCACACGTGCACACGCACGTGCACACACACACGTGCACACACACACGTACACTAGCACGTGCACACACACGCGCACGTGCACACACACACATGCACACACACACGTGCACACGCACATGCACAGACGTGCACTAGCATGTGCAAAAACATGCACACGCACGTGCACTACCACGTGCACACACACATGCACACGCACACACACACACGTGCACTAGCACGTGCACACACACAAATGCACTAGCACACACATACGCACTTGCACAAACACACGCGCACTGGCACGTGCACACACACACATGTGCACACACGTGCACACACACGTGCACACACACAAATACACAAGCACGTGCACACACACGTATACTAGCACGTGCACATAGATGCACACGCATACACATACGCACATGCACACACGTACACTAGCACGTGCACACACACGCGCACGTGCACACACACACATGCACACACACGTGCACACGCACATGCACAGACGTGCACTAGCATGTGCACACACATGCACACGCACGTGCACTACCACGTGCACACACATGCACACACACACGTGCACTAGCACGTGCACACACACAAATGCACGAGCACACACATACGCACGTGCACAAACACACGCGCACTGGCACGTGCACACACAAACATGCACACGCACGTGCACACACACACGTGCACAAGCACGTGCAAAAACACACATGCACTACCACGTGCACACACATGCACTAGCACGTTCACACATACACGAGGAGTCTATGCCTAAGGAAGGAGGAGTCTCTGTATCAAGGGGAGGAGTCTCTGTATTAGGGGGAGGAGTCTCTGTCTTAGGGGAGGAGTCTCTTTGTCAGGGGGAAGAGTCTTTGGGGAGGAGTCTCTTTCTTGGGGGAGGAGTCTCTGTATTAGGGGGAGGAGTCTCTTTGTCAGGGGGAGGAGTCTCTGTATCAGGGGGGAGGAGTCTCTGTCTTAGGGGTGGAGTCTCTTTCTTGGGGGAGGAGTCTTAGGGGGAGGAGTCTCTTCCTAGGGAGTATGTATCAAGGGGTGGAGTCTCTGTCTTAGGGGGAGGAGTCTCTGTTTTAGGGGGAGGAGTCTCTGTCATGGGGTGGAGTCTCTCTATCAGGGGGAGGAGTCTCTGTATCAAGGGGAGGAGTCTCTGTTTTAGGGGGAGGAGTCTCTGTCTAGGGGAGGAGTCTCTGTTTTAGGGGGAGGAGTCTCTGTATCAAGGGGAGGAGTCTCTGTTTTAGGGGGAGGAGTCTCTGTCTAGGGGAGGAGTCTCTGTTTTAGGGGGAGGAGTCTCTGTATCAAGGGGAGGAGTCTCTGTATCAGGGGGAGGAGTCTCTGTTTTAGGGGGAGGAGTCTCTGTATCAGGGGGAGGAGTCTCTGTATCAAGGGGAGGAGTCTCTGTATCAGGGGGAGGAGTCTATGTATCAGGAGGAGGAGTCTATGTATCAAGGGGTGGAGTCTCTGTCTTAGGGGGAGGAGTCTCTGTCTTAGGGGAGGAGTCTATGTATCAAGGGGTGGAGTCTCTGTCTTAGGGGGAGGAGTCTCTGTATCAGGGGGAGGAGTCTATGTATCAGGGGAGGAGTCTATGTATAAGGGGGAGGAGTCTCTGTTTTAGGGGGAGGAGTCTATGTATAAGGGGGAGGAGTCTATGTATCAGGAGGAGGAGTCTCTGTCTTAGGGGGAGGAGTCTATGTATCAAGGGGTGGAGTCTCTGTCTTAGGGGAGGAGTCTCTGTTTTAGGGGGAGGGGTCTCTGTATCAGGGGGAGGAGTCTATGTATAAGGGGGAGGAGTCTCTGTATCAAGGGGTGGAGTCTCTGTCTTAGGGGGAGGAGTCTATGTATCAGGGGGAGGAGTCTCTGTTTTAGGAGGAGGAGTCTATGTATCAAGGGGTGGAGTCTCTGTCTTAGGGGAGGAGTCTCTGTTTTAGGGGGAGGAGTCTCTGTATCAAGGGGAGGAGTCTCTGTATCAGGGGGAGGAGTCTCTGTTTTAGGGGAGGAGTCTCTGTATCAGGGGGAGGAGTCTCTGTCTTAGGGGAGGAGTCTCTGTTTTAGGGGGTGGAGTCTATGTATCAAGGGGTGGAGTCTCTGTCTTAGGGGGAGGAGTCTCTGTTTTAGGGGGAGGAGTCTCTGTCATGGGGTGGAGTCTCTCTATCAGGGGGAGGAGTCTCTGTCTTAGGGGAGGAGTCTATGTATCAAGGGGTGGAGTCTCTGTCTTAGGGGGAGGAGTCTCTGTATCAGGGGGAGGAGTCTATGTATAAGGGGGAGGAGTCTCTGTATCAGGGGGAGGAGTCTATGTATCAGGGGGAGGAGTCTCTGTCTTAGGGGGTGGAGTCTATGTATCAAGGGGTGGAGTCTCTGTCTTAGGGGGAGGAGTCTCTGTTTTAGGGGGAGGAGTCTTTGTCTTAGGGGAGGAGTCTCTGTTTTAGGGGGAGGAGTCTATGTATAAGGGGGAGGAGTCTCAGTATCAAGGGGTGGAGTCTCTGTATCAGGGGTGGAGTCTCTGTTTTAGGGGGAGGAGTCTTTGTCTTAGGGGGTGGAGTCTATGTATCAAGGGGTGGAGTGTCTGTCTTAGGGGAGGAGTCTATGTATAAGGGGGAGGAGTCTCTGTATCAGGGGGTGGAGTCTCTGTCTTAGGGGGAGGAGTCTCTGTTTTAGGGGGAGGGGTCTCTGTATCAGGGGAGGAGTCTCTGTTTTAGGAGGAGGGGTCTCTGTATCAGGGGGAGGAGTCTCTGTTTTAGGGGGAGGGGTCTCTGTATCAGGGGGAGGAGTCTATGTATAAGGGGGTGGAGTCTCTGTATCAAGGGGAGGAGTCTCTGTTTTAGGGGAGGAGTCTCTGTCTTAGGGGGAGGAGTCTGTCTCAGGGGGAGGAGTCTGTCACATGTGTGTGCACGTGCACATGTACACATGCACATGCACGTACGTTTACGCACAAACACACACCACTACACATGCACACGCAAACATGCACAAACACACACATGCATACGCACGTGCACACACACAAACGCACACTTAGACACGTCTCTTCTGTAGTTCAAACTCCTTTGTCCTTCATATGTATCCTTTCGAAGTAGGTTCCACGCATAAAGCCCTTTAAATGACCCTTTTGGAGAAAGAAACACAGGAATAGCCTTCTTTTGCGGAGTTAAGACGAAATACGGATTTTTGCTATAAAAGGAATTCCTTCAGTCAAAACAAGTTCAAACTCCTTTGTCCTTCATATGTATCCATTCGAAGTAGGTTCCACGCATAAAGCCCTTTAAATGACCTTTTTGGAGAAAGAAACACAGGAATAGCCTTCTTTTGCGGAGTTAAGACGAAATACGGATTTTTGCTATAAAAGGAATTCCTTCAGTCAAAACAAGTTCAAACTCCTTTGTCCTTCATATGTATCCATTCGAAGTAGGTTCCACGCATAAAGCCCTTTAAATGACCTTTTGTGGAGAAAGAAACACAGGAATAGCCTTCTTTTGCGGAGTTAAGACGAAATACGGATTTTTGCTATAAAAGGAATTCCTTCAGTCAAAACAAGTTCAAACTCCTTTGTCCTTCATATGTATCCATTCGAAGTAGGTTCCACGCATAAAGCCCTTTAAATGACCTTTTTGGAGAAAGAAACACAGGAATAGCCTTCTTTTGCGGAGTTAAGACGAAATACGGATTTTTGCTATAAAAGGAATTCCTTCAGTCAAAACAAGTTCAAACTCCTTTGTCCTTCATATGTATCCATTCGAAGTAGGTTCCACGCATAAAGCCCTTTAAATGACCTTTTGTGGAGAAAGAAACACAGGAATAGCCTTCTTTTGCGGAGTTAAGACGAAATACGGATTTTTGCTATAAAAGGAATTCCTTCAGTCAAAACAAGTTCAAACTCCTTTGTCCTTCATATGTATCCATTCGAAGTAGGTTCCACGCATAAAGCCCTTTAAATGACCTTTTTGGAGAAAGAAACACAGGAATAGCCTTCTTTTGCGGAGTTAAGACGAAATACGGATTTTTGCTATAAAAGGAATTCCTTCAGTCAAAACAAGTTCAAACTCCTTTGTCCTTCATATGTATCCATTCGAAGTAGGTTCCACGCATAAAGCCCTTTAAATGACCTTTTTGGAGAAAGAAACACAGGAATAGCCTTCTTTTGCGGAGTTAAGACGAAATACGGATTTTTGCTATAAAAGGAATTCCTTCAGTCAAAACAAGTTCAAACTCAATTTGAAATTTCAAATTTCAAATAATGTCATGTAAATCGAAATATAATGTTAATACATAAAAAGCTTGTTGCATAGTTTGCAAGTTTAAACACTCACCTGGCAGGCCCCTAACTCTAACCCTAACCCCAGCCTTAACCCTAACCCTAACTCTAACTCTAACCCTAACTCTAACCCTAACCCTAACCCTAACCCCAGCCTTAACCCCAGCCTTAACCCTAACCCTAACCGGTCCCATATATATTTACATGATCAATTAATTAATAGCTTAAACCTCATTTTATAACGTTTTGTTTCATTATTGACATTGTTAAGCCCTTATGATGAGTAAAAATGCTGCATGACAATGCTTTATAAATCAAAGTTTTATTACAACCAGTTCAATGATCACAAAATAGCACCACTTCCACAAAAACAACTTCAGATCAGTTCAACAGTTAGAAATACCAACAGCCACCACAACACGAAACAGTATCAAAGCAGCTTCATCACCAAAAGAAAAGGGGGGGGGGGGGGGCACCATACAGTGATCCAATACGGCGCTATTAATGAAAGTATGAAACTCTGAAGGATAAAAAACATGTCAACCACTCGAGAGGAAGAACTGACTGTATTAAGCCACTCAAAGAGCGTTGAGAAACACCAGCTGTTTGAGCTTGGAGGGAGAGGGAGAGGGAGGGAGAGGAGAGGGGGAGGAAGAGAGGAGAGGAGAAAAAAAAGAGCGGGGGAGAGAGAAAGAGAAAGAGATTCGGAGCGGAATGTAGCGATTTGCCGAGACGAAGTCTCGGCACATTACGCTACATCCCGCGAAGGGACACGCCCCCGCGCGTGCGGCAGGGTCTTCGCCAGCCGCTCGCTCTATTTATGTCCCTCTGAGCTCGCGCCCCTCTGACTCACGGTTGCGCCAGCAGAGCGGGAAAAGGCTTCAAACTGCCTTGTTCATTCACACACAACAGCTCTGCCCCGGCTGGCTGGGAAGTCCTCGCTGGGGCTGCTGCTGCTGCTGCTGCTGCTGCTGCCGCTGCCGCCGCTGCTTCACCTCCTTCGGCTTTTCCTCTGCCACACACAGGCATGATGGGAAATGTAGTCTCTTCTTCTCTTCTTTACAATTGAATTAAGTAAGGTAAGATTTCCCCCCCATCTGTACAAGTCATTTGCATTTTAAAATAATGAACTAACATTCAGTCAGGTATTTATACAACAACCAAGTCACACTGTAAGAGAATTTAAACTGAGTTTGTCAATTGTCTTGCAGCTCTTGATTTGAGAATTGTGATGATTGGAAAAACTGCTGTGGGCAAAAGTGCAGTTGGAAACACCATTCTTGGAGAAACGAAATTCAAATCTAGTCCCGCTGCAAGTTCAGTGACAGAAGCCTGTGAAAAAGGAGTCGCTCTCTGGGGTAACAGAGCAGTTAGTGTGGTTGACACGCCAGGGATCCTGGACACTTCCAAAACGGAAGATTTCATAAAAAGAGAAATAGTGAAATGTGTCAAAGTCTCCTGTCCTGGTCCACATGTCTTCCTGCTGGTGATCCAAATTGGCCGATTCACCAAAGAAGAGAAGAACTCTGTGGAAGCACTACAGGAGCTGTTTGCTCCAAAAGCCAACCAGTTCATGATTGTGCTGTTTACCCGTGGTGGTGATCTTGGAGCCATGACCATACAGGAATATGTACGTGAAGGTGACCCGGGGCTTCAACGAGTTATCCAACGTTGTGGCGGAAGGTTCCTAGTCTTTGACAACATGAGCAAGGACAGAAAACAGGTAACACAACTTCTGGAGATGGTCGACAACGTGCTGGCAGCAAACGGGGGGACACATTACACAGATGCAATGTATAAAGAGGTAGAGTTAGCTCAGAAAATGGGGCGAGGTGACATGGATGAAGAATTCATGATGGCTCTGATCCAACGCATCTTACTTTTTCATTTGATTCTTGCAAGAGAATAAATGACCATGGTGGATTGTCTAGACTCATAATCAAGACCTAGAAAGATTTTGTTTGCTACCTTTGTAAGCAAACAGAGGAGGTTCGGCAAAGTTAGAACACACTGTGTAGACAGAGGGGGAGTACAGCATTGCTTTAAATAATTTATTAGTCAAAATTGAGGAAACCTTGAGCTGTTGATTGTTATGGGGGAAATATGTGGTTTCTATTATACTGAGAGTGTGATATGCTGATAATAAAACATAGTTTAGTTCTGGTAGATATAATGTTAATTTGATAAGAAGCCAATAATCATGGCGGTTTCTCGTATTTTATAATCGTGGTATTCAATATGTTAGGATTTAGCTTTGTGGTGTAGAAAATGACTTATTGATAGAATGTATTCCTTACAAATTAATACATGATGATGGTGATAGAAAAGTATTTACTATTAATGTTTCTTGTTATTAAATTGAACTGACAAAGTCACAAAAGCAATTAGATTTGATCTAACTGTCTTTCTTTTCCCATATGTTGTAATTTTATCATCCATTCAGCAATAAGAGTAACTGTAAAACTACACGTGTATAATATGTAGATGCAAGTGATGTCTAAGCTAGCAGCCTTTTTAATACGTTGGCTCTGAGCAATTTAAATAATGATCCTTTTTTTAAAAAGTTAGCGAATGCTGTGGCAGACGTCACAAACTTTCACCGGGAAGGAAGCGACCAGAAGTGTCTCCTCCATAGTGATTTATCCACCTCACATTACTGAGCTTCATCCAACCTTCTTAAAGGAGAAGATTTGTGCTTAGCATTGCATTTAAAAATCCTTCAATTTAAAAGACCTTTTAAAGATCAATAAGATAAAATACGTTTTTTTAAATATTGCATGATAAACTACAGAGAGTATTTTATGAACGCACTTGCATGCACATATACACAGCACAGTGGGATTAAACTGATTTGGTTGTTTTAGCTGAGAAACATGTTTATTTTGTTGTACTCATGATTCTGTGATTATTAAAGTCATGTCTGATTTACCTGCTTGTTCTTTACCTTTAAACTAAATAAATGTGAGTGAATATTCAGCTCTCCTACTTCATTTTCTTTATTTGCAATAAGACACATCATTGCACTTGTTCATCAGAGAAACCAGTTGAACATCATGAATCAATTAACTGTTTTGTTTAGAGAACTTTGACATAAACACAGTTATGCTTTACTTTATGGGTATTTATTTATAATATATTTTGAATTAAATCTTAAGAGCATTATTTAAAAAAGATCTCTCATAAATTTAATTGTTTTATGTATTATTGTCTTTCACAATATCATCTACACACTCAAAAAAAAGATCTGGTTGCCAGTCCAGGGTCACACTCACACTCACTCCCAGGAAGCCAGAGAACCCACGCTTACACGGGGAGAACATGCAAACTCCACACAGAAAGGTCCAAGCTGGGAATCAAACCTTTCTGTGGCTTTTGTTAGTTCTGTTTGGAAACCCTTATTATTGAAATATCAAAGCCACTGCTGCCATCTACTGGCTAACAAAACATTGACATGAAAAAGGCAGAAAAAATCTCAGCAGGTGATTTTGTTATTTAGAAAAGCATCTCCATTATTAATCTGATTATTATTAAATAATAATAATAATCGTAATAACACAAGCAAACTATCATAAAACAAATACAAACAATCTTAACCTAAAAGTGCCAAAGGTATGACATCATCTTGAAGTACAATTGAATTAATAAGATTTTTGTGTCGCAAACGGTTTATTGTTTTGATGTTTACAATTTAATATCGGCAAACAACTATTTCATAAACATTCTTTATAAACAATAATGTAATATTTTGTAATATATGTAATATAATGCAAAGTTGCCGCTGCACATTTGAAAGTGATCAGTATAAACAACAAACTCTCTCATCTGTCCATCTTCCCACACACTTGATCAAATTCAGGGTTACTATGGTGCTGGAGCATGTTGCAGCTAACACTGGCCGATCTAAATGAATTCAAACTTCATTTCTAATAGTCCTAATATATCAGTCCTTATATTTGTAACAGCTCCCACAGTGAAGTTTAAACATTAGCTAAAGAGAGCAATCACCTACAGACTGAAAGTTCACAGAAAAAGACTCAGTAAGTTGGATTCTTAGTCGTTTTTAATAGCATTTATTTAATTATGACACTTGACATCATGAAACAGGCTGCCCAGATGAGTAGAAATTCTGTGCTTTGTCTTATAAAACAATAAGCTCTCCACATCAAACAATGATTTACTGACCAAATTATCTTTATGATCCAGGAATAAATGCCCAGGCAACGTTTGACCTCATGGAAAATCCTGGAAAAGTTACTTTATGTTAATGGTGGACAGTACAGGAAGTCACTCTTACCTAAACTATCCTTGGTGTCGTATTCAAGGACACACAGTAGTGATGTCCATGCAAAGCTTCTTGACATTGAGAGAAAAAAACAACAACAACCAGTTTTCAAGCATTGGTAACAATAACCACACCAACTCCTTGTTATAGGCTTTATGGTGCAACTTGTTGCGTCTCTCCCTGGAAACTACAGACAATTTTAAGAGCGAGCCAAAGAGGTTTTTACATGTTGAAAAGATTCACCATTGGGAGGAGAAAAATCAGGGAAAACAGACAGACTAGTACTGACTAATCCACCTCGAAGGATGTGTTACTCACCACTTCCTGTTGGCTCAAATATACAGCATTAAACATAAATGCAGATCAATTTGGCTTTATGACTGTCCTATATTACCAGTCCTTAAAGTCATCCACCACATTTTGAGCAGGAACATGATTTATTTCAGGCAGTTCATCTCTGTTTTTTTTTTTTTAGAAGAGCAGCAACCTTTTAAGGCCAGAAACTGATTTTGCAGGAGAATTCCAGCGCTGGTTCGTCCCTGTGAAATGTAGATTCATCCGCTGGGATCTTTACAAGGAAATATTCCCCAGAGAGTTTCTGAAATACCTACAGATGATCAGAGGCACTGTCGGGGTTCAGAAACCCCTCATGAAGATGTTGAGAGCCATTTATACTTTGTGAGTTTGCGTTCCAGTGTTAGCGTGACGAGTCTGAAATACAGCCGCTCCTCTGGGTTTCCTCCAAAATCCAAAGAATGCCCATTCTGAAATCAGTCATTTTAAGGCAAAGCTGTGATCCTTTTACGAAAAAAATAAAATAAAATCCTAATGAGACTTTTCTGTTTCTCAGAAACTTGCAGTTCCTCATAAGTGTGTTTTGTTAGTGCCTTGTTAGTTAAGGTGTTTCAGGTTGTTGTGCCTGATAGTGCTCAGTGTGATCGAGTGCCAGTGAGAAGGAATGAGCGTCCATCGGTGCTGCAGACGGCCGAACATGTGCTCTCGTGCAGGTTACTGTCCTGCTGCTGCATCTGAAACACGGCGAACATGTTTAGCATTAGAGGATGAGACACAGAGGCCATAAAGTTCAACAGGAAAATGAATGAAATAAGACCTTTTAACAACCCCATTCCAAAAAGATTGGGATGCTGCGTAAAATGTCAATAAAAATAAATAAAACAAGCTTTTTTTGACATTTGAAGAGGTTTTTAAGCTAATTTCAAGATCACTTTTTATCCCAAAAGTCCCAAATATCACATCTTATTTCAAGAAATCTTTACAAGCCGATTTTCACTAGTTCCATTTGCAGATTTTTTTGCTTATTTCAAGCAAAAACGTCTTGTATTTGTTGGTTTTTTTACTTATTTTTGGAGGGGCATTTTTTCCAGTGCAGTTTAAACAAACTATAATTCAACAGTCATATGATAAAAGCCTTTCTGTTATTTGTTTTCTCTGTTTTCAACGGTTGGGCTTGTAAACAGTTTATCAGGAGCTAGCGGAAGTGAACCTCTGGCTCCATCTAGTGTCTGTTTTTATCAGCGCATGTGATGTTTAGTTTTGATGACCAACCTTTGACCAGGTTCAGCTCCGTCACCTCTTCTGGGTCGTTTCTGGGCTTCGAGGTTCTTCCTGCAGATGGAGAGAGATTGAGATTGTGATTGAACCTTTTCATTAAATGCCAGCCTTAAGTAGAAATCAGCCAGAAAACAAGGGGGACCAGAAACAAACAGTGTGACTTATACATGTATGTTGCAACTGTGCAATTGAAAATCTTTTCTCTCAACATCTTTTACCTCTCAGCTTTAGGTAGGTCAGCATTCCTGCCAGAGGTAGAACCAGCAGTGCAGCCACCAGACCGATGACCCACCAATAAGAGCTTTCCTCTGATGCTCTTTGCTGATCTGCAAAAGGTAACAAACACACACACACACAGACTTCTAAGAAAAAATGCACTCTCCATCCAAAGGTATATTTCTGTTGTAGCATAAACATCCCCAGAAGCAGGGCTAAATCTCACCAGACTTTCAACTATTCTACTCGGCAGCTCAGTCCAGAACGATTTGGATTATTAAGAAAAAACCCATGGAAAGAGCTGAGCATTGAAGCTTTTATTATATACTCCTGTCATAATCTAAAGAAAAATGTTAAACTCTAAAATATTACATGAAATCAGTGTAAAGTCTCTCAGTCTACAAATGTCCATTTGAATTGTTTGCTGCCTGCAGTACTGAGAGTTGGTGTTCCTAAAGACTGCTTCAGCAGAGGTTTATAATAACCGTAATCACTTCAAATCCTTCAAACAGACGAGATCCACTTCTGGGTTTCCCTTTGTACTTTCTTAAATACGTATCTGTAATTTAGAGATTCTATAGCAGTCCAACAAGAGTTCAATCATGCAGAGAATTTTCTGATTGTTATTGTGATGCAAGAAAAGCGTAATCCCAAAGGTTTTCTGTCCTTTGAATCTGCTGAGAATCTCAAAGAAAATGAAGCTCCTCATACACTGGAAAAAATGCCCCTCCAAAAATAAGTTAAAAAACAGCAAATAAAAGACGTTTTTGCTTGAAATAAGCAAAATAAATCTGCCAATGGAACTAGTGAAAATCGGCTTGTGAAGATTTCTTGAAATAAGATGTGAAATTTAAGACTTTTGAGATAAAAGTGATCTTGAAATGAGCTTAAAAACCTCTTCAAATGTAAAAAAAAAAAGCTTGTTTCATATGAAATGTGACTCAAAACTATTTGTTTTCAAGACTTTTTCATTTAACAAGATATTCCAGATGTATTGTCTTCAAACCAGTCCCTATATCTGGCTGAAATAGCACTTGTTAGGCAGTTGTGTCTTATATTAAGTGTAATGAGATATTTTGACTAGAAATGAGACAAATATTAAGACTTTGATTTTTTTCCAGTGTGCAACAACTGAAGAGGGACGGAGTCTGAATCTGGGCGCTGTGAAAGTTCTCAAATGTTCTACTGATAGCTGGGGTTAAAATTTGTTCAGATCAGTCTCAAACACAGGGTTTTCCTGACCTCTCAAAGTGTTTATGGGATCAGCAGCAGCCACTCAGATCATAGTTTCACATGTGCGGCTGACAAAAGGGGACTCTGGACACCACAGCAGTAAAAACAGAGCGAATCCTTCAACATGTTTGCGTTGTTGGGTTCATGACCTCACCTTCAGGACCGTGGATGGTCACTTCACTGCGTTCGGTGTGTGAGCTGTACGGCACGGAGAACTCGCAGGTGTAGCTGCCCGTGTGCTCCAAGTGTTTGGGGTCCATCAGTCGTAGGGCGCCGTCTCCAAACGGGACCCTGAAGTTGTCCAGCTCCATGTGGTTGTCCCATGGCGGCGTGGAGATGCTGCGCCCCGACCGGCTGTCGTAGGGGATGATGCGGGAAAACTCCTCGCCGTTGGAGAAGGTCCACTGGAGGGAGGGATTGTTCAGGTAAGTAGGAGCACTGCAGGGGATGGTCAGATCTTTCCCTTGAGTTCCTCTTATTTCTGCCAGGGAGCAAAGGTAGCAGCATATTCAGCACATATGAATGAGGAGTTCTTTTACTGGACTGCATTAGCAATAAAACTACACTATTACATTTTTATAACAAATCTGCGTGGATCTATTTAATAAAGCTGCCTAAGAAACAAAACCAGGGACGAAAAGTCTGAATATTTTTTGCAGTGATGCAGGTTCATCAAACCCTTCAGAAAATTGGAAAAAGTGAATGCAAATTCTTTCTTATTTTCATTCATTTTCATTTCTGAGACAGAAACAAATAACCCTCCCGTTGTCTCGCGGGTCAAAAGTGAGCCACTACCATGTTTAGCTGTAGAAAAAATACCTTCAACTATCTTTTTCCACCTTGAAATTTGATGACTTTTCCTAAAGAGACCCCGTCATTAGAAAAAGTCATACTTTATTTTTGTTGATGTTTCCATGTGGGCTGTACACCACTAGGGGACAAAGAATGGGCCTCATGCAAGAAGCGTTCGTACGCACAGATTTGTTCTTAAATCGTCCGTACCAGTGATTTAAGAGAATTTGTGCATTCACCAATCTTTTCGTATTTGACGTTTTCTTTCAGGTACGATGATGGGCCAGTTGATGAGTCTGTCAGGGATGGGGTTCTCATTAAACTCCCAACAGCTGAAAATGAATAAGGAAAGAAAGAGGAGAGAAAATGTTTATTTTACATGTATTTTACATTTATTCTACATATTTTACATGGCCAGCTGCCAAACATGACCAATTAATGAGGTTAGATAAATATGATTCATTCTGGTACAACAAACATTTTTACATTAGTATGACGTTAAGAATTAAGACAGAAAAAAAAAAATCTTTCAAACAAATGGACGATAATTAGGAAAGCCTGTTTTAGGAAAGATTCTCGTATTTGTTAGTGTTACTGGATATGATTTACCATTCTCAAAATGAAAAACTGCAAGATGATGCATGTCAAAACCTTCATTCCACGTGCACTAGCACGTGCGCGCACACACACACACACACACACACACACACACACACACACACACACACACGTAGCTAGCTAACAACAGTGACGCTTAGCTAGCTAACGACAGTACAGTACAGGTTAGCTAGCAAACGACAGTACAGTACAGGTTAGCTAGCTAACGACAGTACAGTACAGGTTAGCTAGCAAACGACAGTACAGTACAGGTTAGCTAGCAAACGACAGTACAGTACAGGTTAGCTAGCTAACGACAGTACAGTACAGGTTAGCTAGCTAACGACAGTACAGTACAGGTTAGCTAGCTAACGACAGTACAGTACAGGTTAGCTAGCAAACGACAGTACAGTACAGGTTAGCTAGCAAACGACAGTACAGTACAGGTTAGCTAGCTAACGACAGTACAGTACACGTTAGCTAGCTAACGACAGTACAGTACAGGTTAGCTAGCTAACGACAGTACAGTACACGTTAGCTAGCTAACAACAGTACAGCACATGTTAGCTAGCTCAGTGGTTCCCAAACGGTGTGCCGTGGGATTTTGACAGCCATATATCATTATTGCAATATACAACTACACAAAAACAATATTTTTTTAATTTACTATATCAGTACTTTGTATGCACTCATTTCATAATACAGAGGGAAATTCTATACTAAAAACAATTATTTTAAAAATATAAAGGAGCGTGACACATCAAAGGCTGAAGAACAACATTAAGACAGAGAAACACTCTAGCGAGAAAATGGAGCGCTTTCTTGTGCGGAGCAAACGACCAGCCACCAGTCCAGAGACTGCCAAAAGCACACCACCACCACCACCACCACAGGAAAACAAAAGAAGGAAACTGTCAGCAGGCAGTATAATGAAAGCTACCTGTCTCATGGTTTCACTTGGACCGCCGGGGATGCTAACCGCCCTCAGCCTGAGCGCGTCCTCTGTCGGGAGAAGTTAGCTAATGCTATGCACGGTGTGGGTGTGTGGTTGCTGCAATACAAGCACAATAATACAGAATGATTGGAAATGAAGTACAACTTAAACATAAGAATACACCTGAGCTACATATATCTAACCAAATAACAACTGAAATACAGCTCAAGATTAGTTTGGAATGTAAAGTCAGCATGAATCAATTAAACTTGAATGAGAATAAATCAATGCTTAGATGCAACAAAAGAGGGGCATGCACTGTGACTGATCAATTAACATACAGTATGCAATGTATAAACCAAAGAGATGAGCAATACAGCTACATACACGTTTCAGGCTATAGCTAGTTAGCGGCTAGCCCCACGTTACTCATTTGTGGCTAAATGTTCCCCATATTATACAAACCGATGGCAAAACTACTGCTAAGTCATCAAAGTAGACTCACGGATAAACACAAACATCAACATAGTGTAACACATAAGTAAATCAACATAACTCACGGCTTAATGGACGCACACACCACAGAGATCGGTTCAGCCGATGTTTTGCGCTGAACCGATCTGCGTCTTTGTGGTGCATTCAAGGACCTTGGCAGGGTGGGAATTCACATGCGCAGCAATTATTAACAGAAAGAAACACACAGAGACAACCTTTTGTACATCTTCCACGTTGAGAGAAACTTGGCCTTCTTCAAAAGAGCGCGGGATCTGAACCAGAGGCCGTTTGTTGGATTGTGTGAAAGTGTCTGAAAAGGCAATGGAGGCTAGTTACATGCTAGCGGAGCTCATTGCAAAGCAGAAGAAACCTCACACAATAGCGGAGACACTCACCCTCCCCGCTTGCAAAAAAATTGTAGGTGTCATGCTGGGTCCAGATGAGCTATCCAAAGTGCCGTCGTCTGATAACACAATGAAAAGAAGGATCGACGACATGTCAGGAGACATTGAGCAACATTTGACAGAGAAACCACAGGCGAGCGGCAGATTGTCCCTACAACTGCACGCATCTGCTGCCATAAGTGGGGCCGCAGCCCGACTTCTGGCAAACGTCAGATATGTTGATGGTGACTCTATCAAAGAGACTTTTTTTTTCTGGAAAGAAATGGAAAGCCATACAACGGGAGAAGAAATATTCAGGGTTACCAATAAGTATTTAGAAGAGAACAATCTGAGCTGGAATATGTGCGTCAGTCTTTGCGCAGATGGTGCGGCAGGCATGACGGGGAGAGTGAAAGGATTTATTGCTCAGGTGAAAGCACAAAATCCACATATTGTGACAAACCACTGCATTTTGCACCGAGAGGCATTAGTTGCAAAAGCCATGCCCCCGGAGTTGACCGAGGTGCTGAATCAGGCTGTGCAGAGGCGGGTGAATTACACTGAAATCTCGCCTCTTCTCCCAGCTGTGCGCCGAGATGGGAGCCGGCCCCCAAAGCCTGATCCTCCACACAGAGGTGCGCTGGCTGTCACGAGGGAAACTCCTATCCCGTCTTTATGAACTTCGGGAAGAGCATTTTGAATGTTCACCTGAACACGCTGTCCCACATAAGGACAAGCTCGCGGATGAGAGGCGGTGCGCCAGGCTGGCTCACCTTGCGGACATATTTGGACATCTGAACGAGTTGAACGTCAAGCTTCAGGGCAGGAATGAAAATATTTTATCATCCACAGACAAGATTCTGTGGGGGGGTTTATGGGCAAAATGATTCTTTGGGACAGGGCTCCATGGAGATGTTCCCGCTGGCATCAGCTGCGCCACAGGCAGCTATGGAGCGCGCTGTATGTGCCGAACACCTTAAGACCTTAAAAGACAGGTTTGAGCGCTATTTTCCACGTGTGGCTGACATCGAGGACCATGATTGGATCCGAGACCCATTCAACCAGGAATCCTCAACAGAAAAGCTCACTATGAAAGAGAGAGAGAGGAGTGCGCAGAGCTCCGTGTGGACCGCACACTGAAACTCAAATGTAGTGAGCTCCCTCTGGATCAGTTTTGGTTGGCTTCTGCATCGGAGCTTGTCCAACCACGCCATTGAGCAACTGCTTCTTTTCCCCACTACCTGCCTGTGTGAGTTGGCGTTCTCCTCTCCAGTTCACATGAAGAACAACAGGAGGTCGCGGCTCTCGGTTGAACAGGACTTGCGAGTGGCCCTGTCCTCAGTGCCACCGAGGATTAAAGAAACCTGCGCGCCCCGACAGGCACATGTATCTCACTAATTGGAAGTAGGCAAAAATATTTACAATAGCACGTTTCAATGCTGATTACTGAAATGTTACTTTTATCATTTATAGTTCATGGGCAGTGCAGCTTCATTGCATTGGCAGTTCTCTGTGCTGAATTTATGCGTTCTGAGTTTCCTTTGCATAATATTTGATTTTGTAACCTGTCTGGTTTATATGAGTGTGTTGTTGCTTTGATGAAGCCTAATTTGATCAAGTTTCAATTTTTAAAAAATAAATATTTCGTAAATAAACATTTCACGAGTAATATAATTGTCTTTGTCACATTTTTTTGGCATTAGAAAATAATTATGCACATTTACAGATATTTGCACACACACGTGCACACGCACATGCACACACACGTGCACACATATGCACGTGCACAAACACAAATGCACTAGCACGTGCACAAAAACACGTGCACGTTCATACACACATGCACACGTACGTGCACACAAACATGAACTAGCACGTGCACACACATGCACACGCACGTGCACACACACATGCACACGCACGCGCGCACACACGTGCACACGCACGCGCGCACACACGTGCACACACGTGCACACACACACGTGCACACACACACGTACACTAGCACGTGCACACACACGCGCACGTGCACACACACACATGCACACACACACACACGTGCACACGCACATGCACAGACGTGCACTAGCATGTGCACACACACATGCACACGCTCGTGCACTACCACGTGCACACACATGCACATGCACATGCACACGCACACAAACACACGTGCACTAGCACGTGCACACACACATGCACACGCACACACATGAACACGCACGTGCACTAGCACGTCCACACACATGCACACGCACGTGCACACACATGCACACGCACGTGCACACACACATGCACTAGCACGTGCACACGAACGTGCTTACACACATGCACACGCAATTGCACGCACGTGCACACACACGTGCACACGCACGTGCACAAACACACATGCACACGCACTTGCAAGCACGTGCACACACACGTGCACACGCACGTGCACACAAACAAATGCACTAGCACGTACACACACACACACGTAGACAAACACACGTGCACTAGCACGTGCACACACAGACGCACGCACACAAACACACGTGCACTAGCACGTGCACACACATGCACACGCACACATATGAACACGCACGTGCACTAGCACGTCCACACACTTGCACACGCACGTGCACACACATGCACACGCACGCGCACACACATGCACACGCATGTGCACACACACATGCACACGCGCGCGCGCACACGTTCACACACACACGTACACTAGCACGTGCACACGCACGTGCACACACACACATGCACACGCACAAGCACAGACGTGCACTAGCATGTGCACACACACATGCACACGCACGTGCACACGCACGTGCACACACATGCACACGCACGTGCACACACACATGCACTAGCACGTGCACACGAACGTGCTTACACACATGCACACACACTTGCACGCACGTGCACACACACGTGCACACGCACGTGCACACACACATGCACTAGCACGTGCACACGAACGTGCTTACACACATGCACACACACTTGCACGCACGTGCACACACACGTGCACAAGCACGTGCACAAACACACATGCACTAGCACGTGCACACACAAATGCACTAGCACGTACAAACGAACGTGCTTACACACGTGCACACGCACATGCACAGACGTGCACTAGCATGTGCACACACACATGCACACGCTCGTGCACTACCACGTGCACACACATGCACATGCACATGCACACGCACACGCACACAAACACACGTGCACTAGCACGTGCACACACACATGCACACGCACACACATGAACACGCACGTGCACTAGCACGTCCACACACATGCACTAGCACGTGCACACGAACGTGCTTACACACATGCACACGCAATTGCACGCACGTGCACACACACGTGCACACGCACGTGCACACGCACGTGCACAAACACACATGCACACGCACTTGCACGCACGTGCACACACACGTGCACACAAACAAATGCACTAGCACGTACACACACACGCACGTGCACAAACACACGTGCACTAGCACGTGCACACACAGACGCACGCACACAAACACACGTGCACTAGCACGTGCACACACATGCACACGCAAACATATGAACACGCACGTGCACTAGCACGTCCACACACATGCACACGCACGTGCACACACATGCACACGCACGCGCACACACATGCACACGCATGTGCACACACACATGCACACGCACGCGCGCGCACACGTGCACACACACGTACACTAGCACGTGCACACGCACGTGCACACACACACATGCACACGCACAAGCACAGACGTGCACTAGCATGTGCACACACACATGCACACGCTCGTGCACTACCACGTGCACACACATGCACATGCACACACACACACATGCACACGCACACAAACACACGTGCACTAGCACGTGCACACACACATGCACACGTACGTGCACACGCACGTGCACACACATGCACACGCACGTGCACACACACATGCACTAGCACGTGCACACGAACGTGCTTACACACATGCACACACACTTGCACGCACGTGCACACACACGTGCACACGCACGTGCACAAACACACATGCACTAGCACGTGCACACACACAAATGCACTAGCACGTACACACGAACGTGCTTACACACATGCACACGCACTTGCACACAAACGTGCTCAGACACATGCACACGCACGTGCACACACACATGCACACGCACAAACACACATGCACACACACATACGCACGTGCACAAACACAATTGCACTAGCACGTGCACACACACGTGCACTAGCACGTGCACACGAACGTGCTTACACACATGCACACGCACTTGCACGCACGTGCACACACACGTGCACACGCACGTGCACAAACACACATGCACTAGCACGTGCACACACACAAATGCACTAGCACGTACACACGAACGTGCTTACACACATGCACACGCACTTGCACACACACAAACGTGCTCAGACACATGCACACGCACGTGCACGCACACATGCACACGCACAAACACACATGCACACACACATACGCACGTGCACAAACACAATTGCACTAGCACGTGCACACACACGTGCACTAGCACGTGCACACAAATGCACACGCACAAACACGTGCACAAAAACACGTGCACGTTTAAACACACACGCACGTGCACACAAACATGAACTAGCACGTGCACACAAACGTGCTTACACACATGCACACGCACTTGCACGCACGTGCACACACACGTGCACACACACATGCACACGCACGCGCACACACACATGCACGCGCGCAAACACGTGCACACACACACGTAAACTAGCACGTGCACACACAAGAGCACGTGCACACACACGTGCACAAGCACAAGCACAGACGTGCACTAGCACGTGCACACACACATGCACACGCTCGTGCACTACCACGTGCACACACATGCACATGCACACAAACACATGCACACGCACACAAACACACGTGCACTAGCACGTGCACACACACATGCACACGCAAACACATGAACACGCACGTGCACTAGCACGTGCACACACATGCACACGCACGTGCACACACACACGTACACTAGCACGTGCACACACACGCGCACGTGCACACACACACATGCACACGCACAAGCACAGACGTGCACTAGCATGTGCACAAACACATGCACATGCTCGTGCACTACCACGTGCACACACATGCACATGCACACACACACATGCACACGCACACAAACACACGTGCACTAGCACGTGCACACACACATGCACACGCACACACATGAACACGCACGTGCACTAGCACGTCCACACACATGCACACGCACTTGCACGCAAGTGCACACACACGTGCACACGCACGTGCACAAACACACATGCACTAGCACGTGCACACACACAAATGCACTAGCACGTACACACACACGCACGTGCACAAACACACGTGCACTAGCACGTGCACACACAGACGCACGCACACAAACACACGTGCACTAGCACGTGCACACACACATGCACACGCACACACATGAACACCCACGTGCACTAGCACGTCCACACACATGCACACACACACACGCGCACGTGCACACACACACATGCACACACACACACACATGCACACGCACAAGCACAGACGTGCACTAGCATGTGCACACACATATGCACACGCTCGTGCACTACCACGTCTACACACACACACACACACACATGAACACGCACGTGCACTAGCACGTACACACACATGCACACGCACGTGCACACACACATGCATTAGCACGTGCACACGAACGTGCTTACACACATGCATTAGCACTTGCACGCACGTGCACACACGTGCACACGCACGTGCACACACACATGCACACGCACACACATGAACACGCACGTGCACTAGCACGTCCACACACATGCACACGCACGTGCACACACATGCACACGCACGTGCACTAGCACGTGCACACACACACATGCACACGCACACACACATGCACACGCACAAGCACAGACGTGCACTAGCATGTGCACACACATATGCACACGCTCGTGCACTACCACGTGCACACACACACAAACATGCACACGCACACACATGAACACGCACGTGCACTAGCACGTACACACACATGCACACGCACGTGCACACACACATGCATTAGCACGTGCACACGAACGTGCTTACACACATGCATTAGCACTTGCACGCACGTGCACACACGTGCACACGCACGTGCACACACACATGCACACGCACACACATGAACACGCACGTGCACTAGCACGTCCACACACATGCACACGCACGTGCACACACACGTACACTAGCATGTGCACACACACAAATGCACACACACACGTGCACACGCACAAGCACAGACGTGCACTAGCATGTGCACACACACATGCACACGCTCGTGCACTACCACGTGCACACACATGCACATGCACACACACACACATGCACACGCACACAAACACACGTGCACTAGCACGTGCACACACAAATGCACAAGCACGTGCACACACACGTACACTAGCACGTGCACACACACGCGCACGTGCACACACACACATGCACTAGCACGTGCACACACACAAATGCACTAGCACACACATACGCACGTGCACAAACACACGTGCACTGGCACGTGCACACACACACATGCACACGCACGTGCACACACACGTGCACACACACGTACACTAGCATGTGCACACACACAAATGCACACACACACGTGCACACGCACAAGCACAGACGTGCACTAGCATGTGCACACACACATGCACACGCTCGTGCACTACCACGTGCACACACATGCACATGCACACACACACACATGCACACGCACACAAACACACGTGCACTAGCACGTGCACACACACATGCACGTGCACACACACAAATGCACACACACACACACACATGCACACGCACAATACAGACGTGCACACGCTCGTGCACTACCACGTGCACACACATGCACAAGCACACACACACACACACGCACACAAACACACGTGCACTAGCACGTGCACACACAAATGCACAAGCACGTGCACACACACGTACACTAGCACGTGCACACACACGCGCACGTGCACACACACACATGCACTAGCACGTGCACACACACAAATGCACTAGCACACACATACGCACGTGCACAAACACACGTGCACTGGCACGTGCACACACACACATGCACACGCACGTGCACACACACGTGCACACACACGTACACTAGCATGTGCACACACACAAATGCACACACACACGTGCACACGCACAAGCACAGACGTGCACTAGCATGTGCACACACACATGCACACGCTCGTGCACTACCACGTGCACACACATGCACATGCACACACAAACACATGCACACGCACACAAACACACGTGCACTAGCACGTGCACACACAAATGCACAAGCACGTGCACACACACGTACACTAGCACGTGCACACACACGCGCACGTGCACACACACACATGCACTAGCACACACATACGCACGTGCACAAACACACGTGCACTGGCACGTGCACACACACACATGCACACGCACGTGCACACACACGTGCACACACACGTACACTAGCATGTGCACACACACAAATGCACACACACACGTGCACACTCACAAGCACAGACGTGCACTAGCATGTGCACACACACATGCACACGCTCGTGCACTACCACGTGCACACACATGCACATGCACACACACACACATGCACACGCACACAAACACACGTGCACTAGCACGTGCACACACACATGCACGTGCACACACACAAATGCACACACACACACACATGCACACGCACAATACAGACGTGCACACGCTCGTGCACTACCACGTGCACACACATGCACAAGCACACACACACACGCACACAAACACACGTGCACTAGCACGTGCACACACACATGCACACGCACACACATGAACACGCACGTGCACTAGCACGTCAAAACACATGCACACGCACGTGCACACGAACGTGCTTACACACATGCACACGCACTTGCACGCACGTGCACACACACGTGCACACGCACGTGCACAAACACACATGCACTAGCACGTGCACACACACAAATGCACTAGCACGTACACACACACGCACATGCACAAACACACGTGCACACACAGACGCACGCACACAAACACACGTGCACTAGCACGTGCACACACATGCACACGCACACACATGAACACGCACGTGCACTAGCACGTCCACACAAATGCACACGCACGTGCACACACATGCACACGCACGTGCACTAGCACGTGCACACACACATGCACACGTGCACACGCACGTGCACACACACACGTGCACACACACACGTACACTAGCACGTGCACACACACGCGCACGTGCACACACACACATGCACACACACACGTGCACACGCACATGCACAGACGTGCACTAGCATGTGCAAAAACATGCACACGCACGTGCACTACCACGTGCACACACACATGCACACGCACACACACACACGTGCACTAGCACGTGCACACACACAAATGCACTAGCACACACATACGCACTTGCACAAACACACGCGCACTGGCACGTGCACACACACACATGTGCACACACGTGCACACACACGTGCACACACACAAATACACAAGCACGTGCACACACACGTATACTAGCACGTGCACATAGATGCACACGCATACACATACGCACATGCACACACGTACACTAGCACGTGCACACACACGCGCACGTGCACACACACACATGCACACACACGTGCACACGCACATGCACAGACGTGCACTAGCATGTGCACACACATGCACACGCACGTGCACTACCACGTGCACACACATGCACACACACACGTGCACTAGCACGTGCACACACACAAATGCACGAGCACACACATACGCACGTGCACAAACACACGCGCACTGGCACGTGCACACACAAACATGCACACGCACGTGCACACACACACGTGCACAAGCACGTGCAAAAACACACATGCACTACCACGTGCACACACATGCACTAGCACGTTCACACATACACGAGGAGTCTATGCCTAAGGAAGGAGGAGTCTCTGTATCAAGGGGAGGAGTCTCTGTATTAGGGGGAGGAGTCTCTGTCTTAGGGGAGGAGTCTCTTTGTCAGGGGGAAGAGTCTTTGGGGAGGAGTCTCTTTCTTGGGGGAGGAGTCTCTGTATTAGGGGGAGGAGTCTCTTTGTCAGGGGGAGGAGTCTCTGTATCAGGGGGGAGGAGTCTCTGTCTTAGGGGTGGAGTCTCTTTCTTGGGGGAGGAGTCTTAGGGGGAGGAGTCTCTTCCTAGGGAGTATGTATCAAGGGGTGGAGTCTCTGTCTTAGGGGGAGGAGTCTCTGTTTTAGGGGGAGGAGTCTCTGTCATGGGGTGGAGTCTCTCTATCAGGGGGAGGAGTCTCTGTATCAAGGGGAGGAGTCTCTGTTTTAGGGGGAGGAGTCTCTGTCTAGGGGAGGAGTCTCTGTTTTAGGGGGAGGAGTCTCTGTATCAAGGGGAGGAGTCTCTGTTTTAGGGGGAGGAGTCTCTGTCTAGGGGAGGAGTCTCTGTTTTAGGGGGAGGAGTCTCTGTATCAAGGGGAGGAGTCTCTGTATCAGGGGGAGGAGTCTCTGTTTTAGGGGGAGGAGTCTCTGTATCAGGGGGAGGAGTCTCTGTATCAAGGGGAGGAGTCTCTGTATCAGGGGGAGGAGTCTATGTATCAGGAGGAGGAGTCTATGTATCAAGGGGTGGAGTCTCTGTCTTAGGGGGAGGAGTCTCTGTCTTAGGGGAGGAGTCTATGTATCAAGGGGTGGAGTCTCTGTCTTAGGGGGAGGAGTCTCTGTATCAGGGGGAGGAGTCTATGTATCAGGGGAGGAGTCTATGTATAAGGGGGAGGAGTCTCTGTTTTAGGGGGAGGAGTCTATGTATAAGGGGGAGGAGTCTATGTATCAGGAGGAGGAGTCTCTGTCTTAGGGGGAGGAGTCTATGTATCAAGGGGTGGAGTCTCTGTCTTAGGGGAGGAGTCTCTGTTTTAGGGGGAGGGGTCTCTGTATCAGGGGGAGGAGTCTATGTATAAGGGGGAGGAGTCTCTGTATCAAGGGGTGGAGTCTCTGTCTTAGGGGGAGGAGTCTATGTATCAGGGGGAGGAGTCTCTGTTTTAGGAGGAGGAGTCTATGTATCAAGGGGTGGAGTCTCTGTCTTAGGGGAGGAGTCTCTGTTTTAGGGGGAGGAGTCTCTGTATCAAGGGGAGGAGTCTCTGTATCAGGGGGAGGAGTCTCTGTTTTAGGGGAGGAGTCTCTGTATCAGGGGGAGGAGTCTCTGTCTTAGGGGAGGAGTCTCTGTTTTAGGGGGTGGAGTCTATGTATCAAGGGGTGGAGTCTCTGTCTTAGGGGGAGGAGTCTCTGTTTTAGGGGGAGGAGTCTCTGTCATGGGGTGGAGTCTCTCTATCAGGGGGAGGAGTCTCTGTCTTAGGGGAGGAGTCTATGTATCAAGGGGTGGAGTCTCTGTCTTAGGGGGAGGAGTCTCTGTATCAGGGGGAGGAGTCTATGTATAAGGGGGAGGAGTCTCTGTATCAGGGGGAGGAGTCTATGTATCAGGGGGAGGAGTCTCTGTCTTAGGGGGTGGAGTCTATGTATCAAGGGGTGGAGTCTCTGTCTTAGGGGGAGGAGTCTCTGTTTTAGGGGGAGGAGTCTTTGTCTTAGGGGAGGAGTCTCTGTTTTAGGGGGAGGAGTCTATGTATAAGGGGGAGGAGTCTCAGTATCAAGGGGTGGAGTCTCTGTATCAGGGGTGGAGTCTCTGTTTTAGGGGGAGGAGTCTTTGTCTTAGGGGGTGGAGTCTATGTATCAAGGGGTGGAGTGTCTGTCTTAGGGGAGGAGTCTATGTATAAGGGGGAGGAGTCTCTGTATCAGGGGGTGGAGTCTCTGTCTTAGGGGGAGGAGTCTCTGTTTTAGGGGGAGGGGTCTCTGTATCAGGGGAGGAGTCTCTGTTTTAGGAGGAGGGGTCTCTGTATCAGGGGGAGGAGTCTCTGTTTTAGGGGGAGGGGTCTCTGTATCAGGGGGAGGAGTCTATGTATAAGGGGGTGGAGTCTCTGTATCAAGGGGAGGAGTCTCTGTTTTAGGGGAGGAGTCTCTGTCTTAGGGGGAGGAGTCTGTCTCAGGGGGAGGAGTCTGTCACATGTGTGTGCACGTGCACATGTACACATGCACATGCACGTACGTTTACGCACAAACACACACCACTACACATGCACACGCAAACATGCACAAACACACACATGCATACGCACGTGCACACACACAAACGCACACTTAGACACGTCTCTTCTGTAGTTCAAACTCCTTTGTCCTTCATATGTATCCTTTCGAAGTAGGTTCCACGCATAAAGCCCTTTAAATGACCCTTTTGGAGAAAGAAACACAGGAATAGCCTTCTTTTGCGGAGTTAAGACGAAATACGGATTTTTGCTATAAAAGGAATTCCTTCAGTCAAAACAAGTTCAAACTCCTTTGTCCTTCATATGTATCCATTCGAAGTAGGTTCCACGCATAAAGCCCTTTAAATGACCTTTTTGGAGAAAGAAACACAGGAATAGCCTTCTTTTGCGGAGTTAAGACGAAATACGGATTTTTGCTATAAAAGGAATTCCTTCAGTCAAAACAAGTTCAAACTCCTTTGTCCTTCATATGTATCCATTCGAAGTAGGTTCCACGCATAAAGCCCTTTAAATGACCTTTTGTGGAGAAAGAAACACAGGAATAGCCTTCTTTTGCGGAGTTAAGACGAAATACGGATTTTTGCTATAAAAGGAATTCCTTCAGTCAAAACAAGTTCAAACTCCTTTGTCCTTCATATGTATCCATTCGAAGTAGGTTCCACGCATAAAGCCCTTTAAATGACCTTTTTGGAGAAAGAAACACAGGAATAGCCTTCTTTTGCGGAGTTAAGACGAAATACGGATTTTTGCTATAAAAGGAATTCCTTCAGTCAAAACAAGTTCAAACTCCTTTGTCCTTCATATGTATCCATTCGAAGTAGGTTCCACGCATAAAGCCCTTTAAATGACCTTTTGTGGAGAAAGAAACACAGGAATAGCCTTCTTTTGCGGAGTTAAGACGAAATACGGATTTTTGCTATAAAAGGAATTCCTTCAGTCAAAACAAGTTCAAACTCCTTTGTCCTTCATATGTATCCATTCGAAGTAGGTTCCACGCATAAAGCCCTTTAAATGACCTTTTTGGAGAAAGAAACACAGGAATAGCCTTCTTTTGCGGAGTTAAGACGAAATACGGATTTTTGCTATAAAAGGAATTCCTTCAGTCAAAACAAGTTCAAACTCCTTTGTCCTTCATATGTATCCATTCGAAGTAGGTTCCACGCATAAAGCCCTTTAAATGACCTTTTTGGAGAAAGAAACACAGGAATAGCCTTCTTTTGCGGAGTTAAGACGAAATACGGATTTTTGCTATAAAAGGAATTCCTTCAGTCAAAACAAGTTCAAACTCAATTTGAAATTTCAAATTTCAAATAATGTCATGTAAATCGAAATATAATGTTAATACATAAAAAGCTTGTTGCATAGTTTGCAAGTTTAAACACTCACCTGGCAGGCCCCTAACTCTAACCCTAACCCCAGCCTTAACCCTAACCCTAACTCTAACTCTAACCCTAACTCTAACCCTAACCCTAACCCTAACCCCAGCCTTAACCCCAGCCTTAACCCTAACCCTAACCGGTCCCATATATATTTACATGATCAATTAATTAATAGCTTAAACCTCATTTTATAACGTTTTGTTTCATTATTGACATTGTTAAGCCCTTATGATGAGTAAAAATGCTGCATGACAATGCTTTATAAATCAAAGTTTTATTACAACCAGTTCAATGATCACAAAATAGCACCACTTCCACAAAAACAACTTCAGATCAGTTCAACAGTTAGAAATACCAACAGCCACCACAACACGAAACAGTATCAAAGCAGCTTCATCACCAAAAGAAAAGGGGGGGGGGGGGGGCACCATACAGTGATCCAATACGGCGCTATTAATGAAAGTATGAAACTCTGAAGGATAAAAAACATGTCAACCACTCGAGAGGAAGAACTGACTGTATTAAGCCACTCAAAGAGCGTTGAGAAACACCAGCTGTTTGAGCTTGGAGGGAGAGGGAGAGGGAGGGAGAGGAGAGGGGGAGGAAGAGAGGAGAGGAGAAAAAAAAGAGCGGGGGAGAGAGAAAGAGAAAGAGATTCGGAGCGGAATGTAGCGATTTGCCGAGACGAAGTCTCGGCACATTACGCTACATCCCGCGAAGGGACACGCCCCCGCGCGTGCGGCAGGGTCTTCGCCAGCCGCTCGCTCTATTTATGTCCCTCTGAGCTCGCGCCCCTCTGACTCACGGTTGCGCCAGCAGAGCGGGAAAAGGCTTCAAACTGCCTTGTTCATTCACACACAACAGCTCTGCCCCGGCTGGCTGGGAAGTCCTCGCTGGGGCTGCTGCTGCTGCTGCTGCTGCTGCTGCCGCTGCCGCCGCTGCTTCACCTCCTTCGGCTTTTCCTCTGCCACACACAGGCATGATGGGAAATGTAGTCTCTTCTTCTCTTCTTTACAATTGAATTAAGTAAGGTAAGATTTCCCCCCCATCTGTACAAGTCATTTGCATTTTAAAATAATGAACTAACATTCAGTCAGGTATTTATACAACAACCAAGTCACACTGTAAGAGAATTTAAACTGAGTTTGTCAATTGTCTTGCAGCTCTTGATTTGAGAATTGTGATGATTGGAAAAAC